>NC_056706.1:17114397-17307673 GCF_018831695.1 Puntigrus tetrazona | reverse complement strand
AAGCAACACTTAAATCTTAATTTTTTTAAGATTTACAAACGTCAGCTTTAAAATATAAGGATAATGTGGCTAGATGGATTTAATTATAATAATTTATATATAACTAATAAAATTATCTAAAAACAATGCAAAAATCAATCAGTCAATGGAATCAATCCATGCATACATCTCAGCTTTTGGTTCGTTCTATTGTAGAAATTATTCTGTATCCATTTTCTTCTAAATGTTAGTTAGCCTGCCTCATAGTGTCCTTCCAGTGTTTTGAGTAATTGTGTTTTTGGAAGGATCTACTTATAATTCTAGCTTCCAGCTTTCTGGCTGCACTATCTTACATTTCTCCTCAAGTGGTACAATGTAAGAATTCATGATTCAACTCCATGATACTTGGAAGGCCCAGACCTGAGGCTTAAGAAAAGCAAACCTTCCAAAACATAACGTTTGCACCACCATATGTAGCGACTTTGCCACATGATTTCTTACGTTGCATTTGCAGCATGTATCTATATAGATTTACCTTGTTCTAAAAATAAAGAAAGAAAAAAATAGTCTAAAGACACCCAAGATCAACAAAAGCCCTGATCTTAAATATGGAATATAAATGTTGTCTGTCAAAAGCTCTAAATGCATGCATCCAGGACATTTTTTTTTGCAACCTAAATTTATTTTGTTGGTGTAGATTTATTCAGTGATGCTAAATAGCATTTTTGACTTGAATAAAATCCACTTAAGTGCACCGAAGAAAGTTTAAAGTTTTATTATATCCCCTCTTTTCTTCAAAAAGTATGTTTGTGTCCTATATCAATAAAGAAATTAATGTTTAGAGTAACAATTTAACATTTTTTTAGATTTGCATTTATCTGTCTGTATTACAAAGTTATGCAGTTTCTTTCCAACAGTTAACTCGTGTTTAATGACACTGAGGCAACGATTGGCGTATAAAACCTTTGATGTTATGATGTTATCCTGAGGAGACATCCTGCAGGCCACTTTCACTCAGCTCCTCGGCTACAGTTGCTGAGGCGACCACAATCCGGACAGGTTGCTGAGCGTGTGGCTTCAGATTCTCCCGTTTGTGGATGATCAGCGTGATTGACTACAGATCACTTGGAATAGTTTAAAGACCTCAGACCATCAACGGGGTGTATCTTAAGGCTAACGAGAGCTCCTTTGATCTCAGCTACTCTGCCTCTACCACTAAGAAATTTTTGATGTCTGAATTAAGTAATATCACAAGTTGCTATGGGCCAGTGTTCCAAGAGTTTACATACATATTGTTAACCATTTGTCACAGCAATATTGGTAACAGGAGGTAAGTTATGCATTGGAAGACAAAGCGGCCTGGGCTAAATGATCTGTGAAACTGCCTCTATGAACCATTCTCTATGACAGGGGGTCTCCAAACCTGTTCCTGGAGGGCTACTGTCCTGCAGAGTTTAGCTGCAAGCCCAATTAAACACACCTGGACCATGCAGCTAATCAAGCTCTTCAGACTCTCTGAAACCTCCAGACAAGTGTGTTGGAGCTGGTTGGACTCTGATCTAAACCCTCTGATCTAATGCGTTTAGGTTTATTCAGCGATGATAAACAATATTTTTTACTTTATTGGATACTTTACTGGAGTCCAACACAGTCTCACAACCAATTTGTACATATTTTACGAGTTGGCAATTTTGTGCTAGTTAATAAGACCTTGTACGATTTGTCTCAAACCCCAGTGATGGGTTTAGGAAGCAGGAGTTAAGGTGTAGGTCACTTGCACAAATTCATACGAATTGCAACTTATGAAATATGTATGATTTAGCAAAATCATATGAATTCGTTATATGCACTTGAATTATCATGAGATCTGGCTGGATGAGTGCCATGTTATCACATTTTAACCAGAATATTAGGTAATGTCAGTAGCTTGAATAATGGGTCAGCTATTATTATTATTTAGCAGTATAGCATTCATTTCCAGCTGTAAAGAATAAGGGGGAAATATAGTAGCTCTAATTTTTACAAGGGGTAGTAAAGGTTAAAACTCTGTGAGTACTTTGCTTGAGAAACAAACTCTAAAGTTTATTGCCTCTTTCATTTGGTTTATGGGCTTTAAAGAATCAAGCAAGCCTTTTGTATAGATAGATAGATAGATAGATAGATAGATAGATAGATAGACAGACAGACAGACAGACAGACAGACAGATAGATAGATAGATAGATAGATAGATAGATAGATAAATAGATAAATAGATTGATTGTGACAAAATATATTTTTATATTACTATAGTTCAATAAAAACCTGAATAATGCTCTGAATAATGAATAATAAAACTCTTTATGATTTTACAAAGTGAAAAACTAACCATATTAGTTTTGTGCATTTAAAAACTTTTTAAATACAGCATTTTGCCTTTCTTCTTTTCATTTAATGGTGCCACGGGGAAGTTTTTAGCATGATTATAAAATGAGGCACTAATGGGGAATTCAATTATTCAAAAGCCAAAAGTATCACTGATGGAGCCTAATTAAATTTTGTTATAGGCGAGCCAATGTCTGTGAGCAAGGGGCTGCACTTACCTTTTCATTTAAATTATGCTATGTACAAGTTTTATTTAATTATATTTTATCTTAAAAACAGGTGTCCAAAGTTACACAGCACTAAATATCATACAGAGGCTACTTACTCATAAATGTCTACATTTACTCTGCTGAACTATCAAATAATGTAGCATTAATATGGGTTACGCATTATTTTGCAATACATGTACTTATTTACAATACATGTACTATACTTACTCAAGAAAGTACTGGCTAGTATAAGACAACTCCATGTGTTAGTACCTAGTTATTACTTGGTTATTGCAACTGCTATAGTAAGTACATAGTATGTATACATGGAACAGGACTGTAAATGCGATTATAGTGTGTGTGTGAAGCTACATGCAATAATACATCTTTTAAATGACAGCGTGTAAATATTTAAGGTTTTGCTGTGATTAATATCGCGTGTTTCCTGTGAGACATACATCCCGGCTTTGCTTAATCCAGTAGAGTTCATACTTTCATAACGAGTCTGTATTGCCGCCATCAACGGCATTGATGAATTAGCTCGTTGGTTCCTTGGCAAGTGACATGTAAATAAACCCAAATGAACGAAAAAAAACAGCCAAGAATCTGTCTTTACTTAATAATGAGGATACATTAATCCAGTTAACTTCTCCTGGTCATAATATACAGTGTTTATACTACGATTCTGTGCCTCTTTAATACAATACACAACCCACATACAGTGCAGCACATGAACTCTTGGACTTGCTACCACTGACATATACACAAATCACGGACCATGTTTTCTTGTAAATGGAAAAGTGTTCGCGGGCAGAAATGGAGGGAACGGGTGCAGACTGAGTTCTAGCCGTGAAATGCCACTGTAATCTACTGCCAGGATACTGTTTATCCCATCCGCACACATTTCTGTAAACATTGCCTTGAATGTGTTTTCTTTTGTTTTACCCTTCTACTACCATGTTTGAGGAGGTCGTTTTTATGTTATGCTGTGTCCTCACACAGTACATGAGCTCCATTCGGTGAGGTAATATATAGCCCGGGATTAATTACATATTGAACTATGCTGGTGATGCAATCACACTGGATTGTCATTATTGAACAAACGTGGCATTGCTCCACGACCCGAATTATCTTTTGCCAGACTACTAGGTTTACGTAAAGCATGCTTTGGCTTGTTTATAATGCTCTGTTATCCACGTTTACTGACAACAGCTTGTTTATCAGCTCCAAACTCTCTAAAGAGGTGGATGTGTTCGCAAGTAACCCTTCTCGTGTTCTGTTGAGGTTGTCTTTACTTTTGAGTGCAAAAAAAAATTAAAAATCTTTATATTACCTTCAGATCCTTTTAATGAGTTCCTCTGACCAAATAAAAAACCATTAGACAGCTTTAACCCTCTAGATTATTATAATGTGGATTTCAGAAACACAGAGAACATACTTTAAAACAGAAGTGCACTTAATTTAATGTACACTTCATTAAAATCTTGAAAGCGCATTTTGAAAAAAAAATGCACTTGCAAATTATTTAATTAGTTTTCTTAACATCTGCTATTTTGTGCACTTTGTAATAATTCAAACTTTCACTTTAAAGTACATTTTTAAGCATTGCCTTAGTATTCTTTTTGTTGCCCTTCAAGGTAAAGTACACATGCATGTCTTGACTAACATACTAAAACACATATAAAGTACTGGATTATGAATTTAACTGAATTTAAAAAGTACTTATATTTTAAACGATACTAAATGTTTTTTTTTTTTTTTATACTGTAATGTTTTTTTATTTATTGAATCAATTTAATGAATTATATTCAATGAAACATTACATTAAATTCATAAAAGGCATAATTCACAGCAGAAAGTTCAAATTCTCTCATTAATTACTTCCTATCAAGTTGTATCAAATCCAACATTGCATTTCATGTAAATGTGTTTATTTTGCTCTTCATTTAACCTCAATTCACATTCAATCAACGGTTCAAAACATTACATTAAGATCAGACAAAGGGATGATTCACTCGCCAAAAATAAATGAAACTTCTGTCATTAATACCTGACCTCAAGTCCTTCCAAACCCATAAGACCTTCGTTCATCCTTGGAACACATTAAAACATTTTTGATTTTTTGAAACCCGAGAGCTTTTTTGACCCTCGATAGAAAATAATTACTTTATTTAACAATCTGAGCTAGCCTTTTAATTATTTTCATAATAAGTCCTCTTAAAAGTATTTATTAATATTATCCTACAGGACTGCATTCCACGTCATGCCACTTTCATTCTGAAATTCTGTAACACTTTGTCTTGAAAGCCACGCATCAAAAGGTGGTGGTGAAAATGACTGTGACATGGAAACTGTAATAATTAATGTTGGCATATACAAAGTCTTCTATGCCCTGAAGACCATCTCAAAGCGACTGTGTTGTGCTTAATCAGAGGCAAATCCAACTTCACCTCCTCTTCTTCCAAAAGCATAGAATGGCATTCTGGTGACACCCTAGTTCACATAAGGTCTCTGTAACCTAGGGGTAATGACTATGACAATCAACATCATCTCATGCACAAGTGCACTCTAAACAAACAACAGCAACTTTACTGACTGTGAAGAGCAGTGCAGGACAAGGCTTCTCCATGAGTATAATTAGTCTTGCATAAGATATTCTTTTATAAAGACTAAGTGACCGGGAGAGCTTGTGCTCTGACACATTCCACGAACGCACTTATGTTTGGGTAACCCAAATTTCCTGGAGGTGTCTCTTAAGGAAAACGTGTTGTCTCCGTAACGCCAAGATTTGCACTGGTGGGTCTTGAACCACAGTATATTTTAACGTTTAATGTTTGTTTTTCTATTATTATTCTGCAATGAATTGACCAAAATGACTGCATTTTATAATGCTACAAAGACGGATGTGTCACAGGAATGCTGCTCTTTAAACATTGTTTTCATCAGAAGAAGCGGTACAATTATTTTCTTGCAGTTATAATAAGCAAGATTTCTAATAAAAAGAGTCTGACTTGATATAGTGTATACTTATATTGCAAATATACAAGTTTGAGGTTTGATTGCAAATCAGATGAACATTTTGAGTATTTTTAATATAGTTTTTTCAATAAAAAGTATATTTTTAGTGTAGTTTAAATTGGTTAGTAATTCAGTATATACAATAAAGTATTGTTTAGAATTTTTTTACAGAATGTATATATATATATATATATATATATATATATATATATATAGATGACATAGTTGGAGTTTTGAACCCTAAATATTTGGAGTCCTCTGAAACGAAGAAAGAAAGCAGCAGAGTGACGCTTTAGTTTTGTAGGATAAAGGCAAAAAGAAGATCTGAAGCAAAACTCAGGCGATATCAGGGCTAGGATAAATAATGGACAAGGAAAAACATTCTGAAAGTGTACTAAGTTGTAGGCAGCACAGCGGGAGGAGGAGGAGCTGAAACAGGCCTTGTATTATCAGATAGCAGCAGGCAGAAGAAAAAAAAATCCCCAGCAGCATTTCTTTGGGTTTTCAAATGTCTGAGATGCAGAGGGGCAGATGGTGATGTGCAGTTGATACTTGATCTGTTTCACAGCATGACCACTCCACTTCCACTCTTCACCACCTCCACTTACTCATGTGCCTTATTGATTTTGTTTGGCCGCCTTGTCAAAACAATCACACAAAAGGCAAAGCAAAGATCAAGACTCGCTCAACATCAAGGAAGTGATATCAGGCCTCGATTATTATTATACCGGAGATTCATAAACTACCGTTTTATGTGTGATGACAATAAATCTGATAATAAATAAGCATCATGGCTATCCAGTGTGGCCATACTTGGTAAAAATGAATCCTTTAATTAATATTATTGTTTTTGGTATAATTATTATTATCATCATCATCATAATGTTAATTATTATGAATATGAATGAATTATATATTTACTAACTACAGATCTGAACTTTTTGAATTGTGTTGAATCACGCAAAAATTTTTCTTTACTGTGATATAAAATGACTAATCCCAGGATTTGGGTCATTTTGCATATCACACATAGTTACCCATGCATTTAAATTAAAAAGTTACTATAAATGTATGCATGACCCTTAGGCTGAAGGGGCCCTGAGCTTTCCAAAGTTAGTAGCTGTGATCTAGAGACTTTACCCACCAGGCACCGGACGCCTGTGTAACGTCGGATCGATGTTTGACATGACGCCGGACAGATGTTGCATTTCGCACAAAATGAAAATCAGGTTGACGCCAGTACTTGACACAACCTAAAAACAACGAAAATCAGCATCAGCTGACGTGAGGTATTGGACATCATTTTAACATTGACATTAGACGCTGAATTTGCATTGACATCGCAACCAAAATTGAACCAAATATCGACGCCTTATGACGCTATGCGCCCTGCTGGGTAGCTGTACACCTTCCGTGCATATGATAGAAAAAGTCTGAGCTTACCCTCAGAGTGAGGATAAGATTCACTTATACAGCTTCAGACCCGGTTTGCCCTTGTAGTCAGAGTGGCAGAAATGTTACCTTGCCATTAAGAGCAAAGCAAACACTGCTTCACAGAGGTTAACTGGACCTTAGCTCAGCTTAACCCAGACTGAAAGATGTGTACAAAACCCTTAGAGAGTCTGTTTGGGGAGAGTCTGTTGGTGTGGGTCTGAAGCCAGGCGGGGAGCTTTAAAACATTTAATAAGCTCCCACTGCGTTTGCTCCAGGGTCATGGCTTGTAAAAGGACAAGAAATTTGAGCGCGAATAACAAGTGAGGATCTTACTCCCTCACTATCCCTCACGTACAACTTAATCAGACACGGATTACATGAGCTGGGAACATCAACTCTCCCTTAATTAAAACCAGTCTGACCTGCTTTGTAATTATAGATCTGTGTCAAAGCTGAAAGTGAGTAGTCAAATATCACCCATTGGTTTTGAAGCCTTTTCAAATATGCTTCAGAAAGTCTGAAAATTACATTCACTAATAGTGTAAAGCAAACTAATTTGGTTAAGAAATAAGTTTATATTTAATAAGACAATCATCAACGATTCCTTTTAACAGGTTTGGATTTCAGAAAGCCATAGATAAAATTCGATAAACCCTCTTTCACTTATGCATATTTTCCTAAAAATCGTGTTTATTTATATCTGTTCTTCAGAATTTTAGTAAATGTTTCTCAAAGTCATGTGACTAACTTAAGTAACTAAAAGTCCAATTAAATTCACAAAAGCAATTTAACAGTATATACATAGAACACATTAAATGCAAATAAAAATCTACTTTTGTGAAAATTAAAGTATAAATATGTGTAAAATAATGTTCTATCATCATTCATTATAACAGACATAAGACTTGTCCTTTTAATTATACATTTATTATAGTATGGATAAGTCTATAAGTATGGAGCAATATTATACAAGCATTGAGCAATATTAATTTACATGTACTTCCTATATGATAAGGGTTTGGCTTAGGGTTACTTGCATGTAATTATACATACTTTATTAGTAGTAGTACATGTAAGGTGTAACAAGAACACCCTAAAATAAGTGTTAGCAAACATACTTATTCTTCCCTGAACTTATTAAAATTTATAAAATAAAAAGTGTTATACAAAATGTTATTACATTTGAATTCCTTTGAAAAACTCTTGCTGTCAAATGTGGTAAATCATAGTGATTTACAGGATATTGACAATAAAAAGATTTAAAATGGCAATTCTTTTCTGTATTAAACTTTTATTGTTTTGATGATTGAAATCCATTTTTCATCTCTGACCCATATATGCATATAATTTTTTTTCTGCAGCTCAGAATAATTTTTTAAAGCAGTCATATACTGTCTCACTCAGCACTTCAAGCCACATTTCTTCTCAAACTATCTCGAGAAATATCAACATAAGCAATTATTAATGTTCACCCATGGACACTGTGAAGAACAAGTGCTTGGCATCCCATCAGATAAAATCATATTTTGCAAATGAGGTCTTCTGTTGCTTGGGGACAAATGATTTTGTCTATAAATTCCTGAGACTCGGAAGGTGTACAAACAGCAGCATCCACAACAAACTGTTTGTTTTATGAATAACATGCATAAAATATGCTGTTATGAAGCTGTTATGGTTCTTCTTGTAACCCAAGGCTTAGCCAAAAACGACTTGGGCCAGACAACATACAATATTATATAAATTCTGAGATTTAAGATGAACAAACGTTTTAAAGAACGTCATTTATTTCAAACAAACCGACCTACTTAAATAAAATAAATAAAGAAATAAACATACATACTTTTTTTTTTTGTTTTGAGGGCAATACCTGCTGAATTTATCATTTTCTTCCAGCAAGATTGTTTTGTCTGTCACAGACGTAGGTGCACATCAAATTGTCTTCCTAAATCCTAGTGCTCACTTTCGTTTCACAAACCACACACGATTTTTCTCCCTGGCTTTTTTTTGACAGCTTTTCGTGTGAGATACAAGTCTGGATGATCAATCTAGCGAGGTCACTGATGCAAGCCATTTTGTAAAGCCGTCTCATTCTTATAGCCGAGCGCCTTGGAAACCAAATCAAGTGCTGATTCCAAAGTGATATCAAAAGCTATTTCAGCTCTAAACAGATCCAAAAAGTCAGTGGACTGTACAAACCCGGAAACCTTACACTTCCATGAAGCCCTGAATTCTTACCGTCGTCGTGTGATGTTTTCACCACAGTTTAAATATCATTACAACTCTCAGAGGTGAGGGACGAATGCGTGGAAAAGAAGAAAAACACGAGTACAAGGAGTTGGGAGCTTTGCTCTCATCCCACGGGTCCCAGTAAACAACCCACCTGTCACTCAGACATGACCTATGGGTTCAAAGAGCGCAAAGGTTAGGGTGCTTTGTTGTCTTTGTTTTTTTGTTTTTTTTTTTTGCTGTATAATTTCATCAGCCTCTCATGTCTGTGGGGAAGGTGGGAGAGGGGCTGAGATGGTTCTGGGTCAGAGTTTGGCTTCAGGAGGGCCCCTGTCCACTGAATCACAAACAATCTCATGACACAGAGCTTACGTTACACAGTCACGGCTCTGGGCTTGTCTCAAAATGCTACACTTAACACACAGATAAGACATCACCTGCTTATAATGTCTGCTGTTTGGGGAAAAATGCATTTATTGAGAAGTGCTATTCTGATAAATGTAATGAAATGTAAATATTATAAATATATTCTAAATATACTGTTACATTTAAAATATGTGGTAAACAAAGTTCAAATATTACTTAAATAAATATTAGTTAATAACTGACTAAAATGTGATTCTTAAAATGGTAAAATGGCTTTGGATTTGTCGTTGTTCGATTTGTTATTCAATGACAGTCTCTCCGCAAGAACAGGATTATTGATCATAATTTGTTTCATAAGATATTATCTATCTATCTATCTATCTATCTATCTATCTATCTATCTATCTATCTATCTATCTATCTATCTATCTATCTCAATAAGTCCTAAATAAGTCCTTTGAATTTACTTAATTTGAATGTGTGGTCCCACATTACCAGAATATGGTCAACCAAAATAATTGTCCTTTTTCTCTCAATTTATTATTGCTTGCCAAACCAAAATATTTAATTTGCATTAGACACTTGAATCAGTCAATGTGAGAGAAATTTACATTCTATATTCAACACTCAAAATCTATCTATCTATCTGATCTGACTATCTATGTCTAGCTTTTTATACATTGGTTTATTTGTCTATCTTTCTTTCTTGGTGTCTATTAATCTTTTTTTTGTAATTTATTGTTTCGGTACCCAGTTTTAATTGTAATGTGAGGTTTACATATTACGTTAACATTAATGGTAATTTAGAGTTTAAATGGATGAAACACAATTAAAAGAATTTAACACTGGAGCACTGAAGAGCATGTGCCTCTTCTGATACTGAATGGCTGGAGACAGGCATAGATTGATGGATAATGTCAATGCACTTCTTGCATCACATATCAGTCGAACAGGTTTTTATTTTATTTTATATTATTTTGGGTCTCACGGGCAGATAACAGTAATTTCCTGTAATGCTCCTCAGCCTGCCAAAACTCACTCAGGTACAATGGTGGTATTGATGTCAAGATGGCCTCAGTTCACAATTTGTCAGCAAGGTATCGAGCCAGTCTGTCCCCTGACAATAAAATTGCCACTGTTTCCTCAAAATAAGAATGCTCATGAACAGTCATTATTTCAGTTAACAGTTAGGTTCTGCAAGTAAAAATCCCATTCGTTTAATATAACATATAAATCTTTCAGACCTTCCTTGAGCTCCGATCGGAAGATATAAATCATAGTTAAAAGTCTGTGTTTGGTATGACGTAAAAAGCCATTGCAGATGCTCACCAAGCTCAAAAATACAGTTGAAAAGTACTAACATTATTTTATATATGTATATATATATACCCTTATTTAAGACGTGTTTCGTATTTTAATATTCGAAACATTTTTTGATTCCATACTATAATTCTACGATACTATAATAAAGTTGATGAATGGGAAAAATACTTCTAAGAAAACCAAGGCCATTGAGAAACTGGGAAGTCATTGTTGCACTCCATTCTTTAGACACTTTCCCACCACTTTTTTACATTTGATGAACGAGGAAGTGAAAGAAAGAAGTAAAGAGAAAATCAGCTAAAAGTGTGACTATTGAAAAAATGCTAGAGCGGCCCGGGCCAAGCTCTTTTAGCTTTATGTGTTTAAGGTCATCTCTCCGCATCGGGGGTTGCGTAATTGTGCTGTCCGCTGCCATTCCTTGTCTCTGTCAGATCCCGTTGCCTGATCCCTTTGTTGGGAGAGCAAACACGAGAACACAGCATGATCAGAAACACAATTTGTCAAGGAAAGGAAAAAGAGACTGAAGGAGGATAGCTTCAGAGACGTAAGGCTGGGTAGCACTTTGAGAGCGTGATAAAATTGAGTTAGATTGGTACCTTGACAGTGGGAGTTCAGAGAATCTGGGGCTTGTTTGGCGGCTGGTCTATTTCCTGTGGGGTTTCTCAACGGTGCAACTGCTGCATACAAATGACCCATAAGCGCTTGTCAGCTGACACTAGTGCTGCTAGTCTATAGGCAGCCTGCTCTCATTTCTTACTCAGATTTGTAAACTAAAATCAGTTTGTTCGTTTTAATCATGCTACTTGCTGTATGTCCAGAACAGTTCGTCCAGAAATAAAAGTTAAATGCAAAACACACTAAAAATAAGAATAATGCTAAAAGGTAAAATGATTTATCCGTAAACAGCCGTGTATTAAAATTCATGGTTACGAAGATGCATTTATTTGCTCTTCAGCTGGCTCCTAGAACAACAGTCTGGATCGTGGCCCCCAGGTAATTTGAGTTTGAGGCCCCTTTCGTACAGCATGTGATTATTCTATACATATCATTGTCATAACCACACGGTCGCAAAAAAACAAAAACACTTCTGTAAAATATAGATGGAAAACAATTTTATCAAAGTGGGGGAGGTTGTGGAAAATCAACTGAAGTAGATTTTCATGTTCATGGGCTATTTCCATTTCATTGAATCTATGATGGCAAATAGAGAAGGACGCTCAAGCAAACTTAAACCTTCCATTCGGTTATTTTATTTTATTTTTTTGACAAGGTCATGAAAGGTTAGAACAAACACAACAAGAATTTTCACTACCATTGAAAGGATTGTGGGTGGGAAAAAGTCTCCTACCAACAATACATTTATTTAATTGAAGGTACCTTTAAAACAGTAATATTTTAAAATTGCATTACAATTTCATTTTTTTATATTATATATTTATTAAAAAAAGAATTATACATTACTCGGGTCTTCAGTGTCACTAGATCCTTCAGAAATCATTCTAATACAGTATGCTAATTTGCTGCTCAAGAAACTTTTCTAATGATTGTCCATCTAATTTTATTATATTTTTTCTGAAACCTTTTTTCTTGATACATAGTGAGTTCAAAACAACAAAATTCATTTGAAATAGAAATCTTCTAACATTAGAAATTGTTTTACTGACACTTTTGTATAAAAGGCATCTATACTGAATAAAAACGAAAAGTTATTTTATGAAGTGTTTGGTTTCTACCTAAATTTTGAAGGTTTTTAATGCTCCTTTCACTCTTTTCGTTGGATTCCTCTGCTTCCCATTGCTCTGGCTTCTCTCTTGTTCAGGATGCTGAGAGTGGAATCACAACAGCACAGCCTTTAGTTTTTGTCCAGGCTGCACCCTTTGGGTTGTGGAGCCCAAGGCAGTAAGGGCACATATGCAGGTCTGTCAGTTTGTGATGTGTGTAGTGTCTACGTGCAATGTGATTTCATTATCATGAGCATCATGATGACACCGCTGATGTCATACATCACACATGTCAGAGGTTGTAGAGGGAATGCCTCGGGCCTTTCTGTGGACTGAAACAACTGGCCCACAATGTCATGCACAACAGAAGAACTCAACAGAAGTAAAACAAAAAATAAAATAACCAGTTGGATTTAATTAAATATCAAACCCTGGGACAAAAAAAAAAAAAAAAACGAGCCTATAGACGATGAAACACCCAAACCTGTATAAAAAAATACTGTCCATTATTCACATTTATAAGTGCTCCATTGAGAGTTTATATTTCATTACTGATGTATGAATGTTCTCTCTGCTGAAAGACTTCGTGCACTCCCTTGCAATATTAGCGCTGTTCAGAACAGTATGGTTTTTTTCAGGTTGAAAATTTTCACTTAAACCCTGAGAGATTTGCTAATCCACACCGCGGTCTAGAGAGAGCAGATAAGCACAGAAACAGCCTTTATGTGAACAGGCTGAAGTACAGCCCCTGTGGGAGCCTGCCAACCAGATTCACTTCCTTTCTTGAGCGACTGTCTGCTCATTTTCAGCTTGTTCACTGCTGATTTCAATTGTTTTTTTTCTAGTACATTTCAACAACATTGTATTTTTTTTGCTTGCAAATTTGGTAGTACTTTATGCATAATGCATAATAAAGGGTTATTAAACTGCATAAAGCATTATAATTATTCATAATGTGTTGTAATCCATTATATTTTGTCGGAAATAATATAACTTAATTTAAAATGCATACTGTAACAATGAATTAAGTTTTATGATGTATTGCGGTTGCAATTATTCATGAGATTGTACAATGAATTATAAGGTACATTGCAAAGCATAATTACATAAAAAGGCTCTATAAATAAGAAGTTACTATAAATTGCATAAAATGTGATATTCTTAGGTAGAAAGACTGATTGTAAAACATACGCTAATAATCTTTGTTTTAATTACAGCTTATTAAAATAGTCTAAGTCACATGAAAATTTTTTCATTATTTTCAGAATTTGATTTTTTTTGTCTTCCAGTGAAAACATCCTTAAAAATAAAATAATTCCTTATTTTTTTTACAGGGGAAAAAAAGACATACCAAGGCGAATATTTTTCAGCTGCACAAACAAACAAAATTAAGTATGCGGAGTTCTCCAGTATTGTATGAAGAGAACAATGTGCATTATCAATTCTTCCTTTCTTTCAGAAAGGGAGCATACTATGAGAGCCATCCTTTATCTTGAGAGAACAGAGCAGAGTTGAAGGGCAGAGAACTTGGCTTGTGAGGGCACTGCCTTGCCCTGGGCTCCATGTGGAAAACATGTCCTCCAGGGAATGAAGACACCAGTCTGAACCACACACAGCCTGTGGGTCTGGTCTCTCCTCAACCACCACCAAATCCCTTTAGTTTACATCCTAGTCAGACTCTCCCTCGCCACGGACCACCCTACACATCCGAATCAACACCTCTCTGCAATGCAGAAAGACAACGAGGTAAGTCACACGTGGGTTTGGGCCGTGATAAGATGGATGGGTTTGACAGGCTTTTATGGAGGTTGAGACAAAGGGAAAGGAAAGGAAGCAACCCAAGCATGGTGTGGACACTTGACGAAGCTTTCTGTGTTGAGAAAAATGACTGTGTTCAGGGAAAAAGATCAAAGGAGGGATTTTGGAGCTGCCTGAAGGAAGCATACTGATTGACTGCGAGAAGGTGAATTGATTTGTATGGGGTGCATGGAAGTATGATGGATTTTTTTTTCAGGATTTTTTTTTCCATCACAACAATCCCTGAGGATAAGAGTCCAGGAAGAGGGTGGGTGGGGTGTAAATCACAAAACCAAGAGAGGTTTTTGCATGGTGCAAAATAAGCAGTACACGAAGTAAGAAGACGCCACTGCTTATGCAACTCCACCACCTGTTTCCAAAGCAGATGATGGCTGATGAATATGCAGTTTGTCACGCTGCATATCTATCTGTGTTTATTTGACAGGAACTGTTACAGAAAACCTTGAATGGATCGGTGAACATTGAAGGAACCCACTAACCAAGTCACGTTGGTTTGACGTGAGCTTCACAAACGAGACGTGATCCACTAAAACCAGTACATTGGGGCTGAAACAAATGGCCTCGCATTAGCCTGTCTGGATCAAATCCCTCACTGCATCGCTAATGAGATCTTTTATTTGTTTACCAGATGAGCTCGACGTGGCTTATGGGATACCAACACTAATAATGTAATCAATGGGAAACAAAAACAACAGCAGCAAACAAAGCAGATCCATTCATTCAAACCTGGCTCCCGTGAAGCCTTGATTGTCTGACATTGCTAATATCCTGCCTATTACGAATGGATTGAAAGCAAATTTCACCATGCAGTGGCATGCCTGATTAGTCCTGTGTTTCAGGGGAAGTTATTCTCCATCAGGCAGATATTAGAAAGGCCCTGGATTAAAGAAGAACTGAAACAGGAAGTCAAATCAAAGCTCCCCGTCTATGCACGGCTAATGAAACGTTTTCAAATGGAAGCAATTCCAGAACAGCGGAGAGCGCAGCGTGCTTTCATAAAAATACATACACGTACACAAATATGGATGCCCCTCAAACATACAAAGTAGCTTTTCCCTGGGATTCTGAAAGGAAGGGGATATCTGAGGTCAAGAGCTAGATGTTGCTTCTTTAACTTATCCTTATATAAACGGTAACACTTTAATACAGCACCAATTATCACTTGCTTATTAGGATGCCTATTATTTACATATTGGCTGTTTGTTAGTACTTATAGCACATATTCTGCATGACAGTATTTTACATCACTCAAAAGGTTACTCCACCCCAAAAATAAAATGTATTTTTATTTTCTTTCCATACAGAAAGTGTTCTTGTAGCTTTGAACTATTCTACTACTTTTCTGGTCATTGACATTGCTTTTTTTACTTGGCAGTTAATGGGACAGCAACATATGAGCGATATCTCATGAGTAGCAGTGCTATTTGACTGTATATCGGCTGTGATTCAATTACCTGCATTCTTCAGCTCAGTCTCATATTAAGCAAAAGCATTAGTTTAAACGTCCATTGTAGAAAGCGATATATTTGTCGCACTATCCTTTCATCCATTAAGAGTTATTTCCATTGACAGCTCTGCTCAGTGCATTTGTTGGCTGCTTCTAACAAAGTGTTGTTGAAAGTAAAAATAACGACCTTGTTTACAACTGCATTTCAGTTTCTTTCAATAGATAAATCGTTACTACACCGCTCATAAAACCATCTCTAATGGCAGAACAATGTAACTAAAATCACAAACACACACTGTTTCTCATGCTTAACTATACTTAATACTTAACTAATGCTAAATGTAATTGTTTATTTAAAATGTTAAATAGTAATATTATAACCAACAACAACAGCTATCGTGAAAAAAAAATACAAAGCACTCAGGTATACAGCACTGGCGTTACATAAAATATAACATGATGAGCATTTTCCCTCAGTCAAAACTATTTGCTCTGGAACAAATAATAGAGTAATGAGACCAAATACTGCTGGTGAGATTTAGCCAAAATGAATTTCATCTCATGCTTAACCACCACAGAGACATCAGAGCCAGCAGAAAGTTCCAGAATATGTGGCTGAGGTGAGGTTGAATTGATGCCCTGAAACTCACATTTCTCAAAACATTGAAGCAATTTTTCACATATTTCAAGTCAAAACAAGTACGATCACCTAGAAAAAACTCTTAAAACTACACCTTGTGATATAGAAACAGTGTTATAGTGGATGTTGGTGTCTGCCATGACACTCAGTGTGAGAAACACGGCAAGCAGAGCGTTACTAAAAGCTAAATGTTTAGGGTCCTATTAGCACTAATATTGGATTTGAATGGCACATCTCCAGTCTTGCCTTTGTTTTCCATCGAGCTAGCTCTGTGACACAATTGCGACGTTGTCACTTTTGATTGGCCTGGTCATGCGCCACTCAAAAAAAATTTACAATATGAGACTTTTAGGTTTTCCTGAGGTATTCAGCGTAACGTAACCTCACTGACAAAAAAAGAGGTGCATGACAATCACTTATTGAAACTGTTTCCGTATTATTAATAACATAACTGTTTTTCTGATTCCTAGAAGAAGCACAAACAACCTCTGCGATAAAAATCTCACATTTCCATTTTCTAGCCACCCGCACCAGTATTTCTGTGCAGTAAAACTAAAATTATCCATCGCGAAACGCTCCATACGAAGTCCACATGCAATCCGTCTCTCCTCTGGTCTGGCCTGTTCCTGTTTATTCTGCAGTCAGACCTGGATGTCTGCTTTCCCCAGCACCACCAACACTAATGCTGCTCCATAAGTATGGAGCACTTATGCAAAATCATAACTGTAATCTCTTTATTCCATTACCGCCAATGACAAGTTCCAATGAGTCATACATATTTATTCATCAAGAGATTTCCTATATCCACTGTTCGAAAAAGCATTTCGCTCTGCCAGTTATGGAGCCACATTACAATGTCCCTATTGCGAAGCTTTATTTCAGAGGCAGATAACCCGTTCCAATTTTACTGTGGTCACACGTTAATTAATCCTCAAGGAGGATTCAAAGTGCTACACTTTAACACAAAGCTTTGTCTCCGTAGCCCGAATGACTCTTTGTTCAGGATTAAATAAAGGGAGAAGGGAATCAGTCCCAACTGACAGGGACAGTGAGAGGCTTTGCTCTGTTTGTAAGTCTCCAGCAGTGCCGTTAACCCACATTAAAATCTGAATTTATGCACACACTCTCAGGTCAAAGACTATCTCCTATCCCCTTCACCCCACACCACTGAGGCTTTAAGAAGGAATAGGGGCATCACAGCGACAGTTAAATGACCACACTTTGCCTGCTGAGAGATGTTTTAGCAGTGATAAGCCACATTTTCCGTCCCACTTAGTCCATCAAGCTGATAACAGAAAACTCTTCGGCTGGCGAAAATTGAGCAAAATGCCATTTGGTTGGTAAAAGAAGGTGCACTGGCAGGGGCAAAAAATGGGTATGCAACAATTTTGAACAATGGGTTTATTTGCAATTTTAGCATGGCTATTTGCTTGTAGCTCATTTTGCGACAGTTGAAGTTCCTTTTATAAATTTCAAATAATGTTCTTAAACAGCACAAAAGAAATCTGAGAGTATATCAGTGATATTTTTTAGTTTAAAATTTTGTTTTTCTTTTACATTTTTTTAATTTATTTTTATCTACAATTTTATATTTTAAGCGTACATTTTAAAACAAATGTTGTTACAGATGTCTTTTTCATGTTTTTAGTATGTATTTATAGTTTTTTTAAGCATTTTTGTTTGTTTCAGTTTTTGTCATTTTAGTACATCAAGTCAAACTAAATGTCTCATTGGCAATTAGCTGGAATAAAAAAACATTTTACTTTTTTTTCAAGTTAAAGTTTATTTTATTTATTTATATTATTGCAACTAGAGATTTTTTTAAAAATGATTTTAATATCTCTATTTGCATTCCTAACTCAAACAATTTTTTCAAAAATATTATTTGGTTCTACTGTTATTTGATTTTGCTATCATTTTAACAGCCTGCTAACTTTTAAAAAACACCTGACAAGTAAATGGCATGTCAACTGTCAACTCTGAACATTTAACTTTCAGATTCACTAATATTGAAAGAGTTACTTCAGTAAATGTTGATTTAAAACTTTTATTTAACTGTTTATTTAAAGTGTTTCATGTGTATCACATGCCAGTGTTTAATCCAAGAACGGTCCCATATGCATCGACAGATGTCTTAGCTAAACCTCGAGTATCCTCTGACTCCAAAAACCTGGCACACTGTAAGGCAAGTGTAAGGAGAACATGATATAGAAAAAAAACATGATAAGAGTTTTTAAAAATGCATTTACTGATCTGTGTGTGTGTGTGTGTGTGTGTGTGTGTGTATGTTTATTTTAATGTTGTTGGTATTGTATATATTTTAGTTTTCAAAGAGGCCATATAAATTGCCTATGGTCTCTTGAGTATGTGACTGAGAAGCGAGGCATCAAAGTTTGTGTTTCATGCCCCCCCAACAAATGGGCAGCTGTGCCCTGGGCACCCGCCTGCTCTTGGCAAACATTTGTTCAATGTGATCCATTTGCATAAGCTAGAAATGTCAGATAATTTGAGACCTTCCACCCCCTAAAAATGCTAAGCTCAGAAGTTTTCAAAGAGCAGTTGTTGACAGTTTAATTGCAGTTACACTCAGTGTAGCGCATGAATTACTGTGTGGTACTTAAATGTCAGGATATTGACTGAAATATAGAGACCCTTTTTAAGTGAATCAAAGATATGGAGTAGAAACAGAAAATTCAATTACTTTAATTTGCTGAATGGATTGCTAAAATATGATGCTGATTGGCTTATTTCTGTCAGGCATGACTGATTCAGCATTTTAACCATGTGAGGTTTGACCGGTTAATATGGGTTGGTAAATACCCTAACTATAGCAGTCTTACCATATTGTGACAAAAGTAGCAGTGCATTCTTATGCAATTTTTAGTCTAAAGCCCTGATTGTGAACAAATATCACTGTACAGAAATGTTTTAATGATAGGTTATGTATGCAATATTCATCAAAAAAAACATTTCGTCTTTTCAAGGTCAGATCCACAACTATCTGCATCTTAAAATAAACATTTCTATGTTACATGAAAACCGTAAATATATTTTATATTCTATTTAAAAGCGGCGGTATGGAAGTGAAACAGCAAATCTCCTGTGGCACATGCTGGTAGACAGTCAAGAAGCTTGCTATCAGAAATGGAAAGTTTCTAGCGGTGTGCTTCTTAGTGAGATTTGTGTTCATATCTTCGCGCGCTGGCCCAGGTGCGATTTGGATTCCGAGCAGGACTCAGCAAGAGCACCAGCCAACAAAACAAACCAATTTGTCTCATGCAGCCGTACCATTCCCCTCTGATTGCTGCCTTTCAGAGTTTAAATGGCATGTAAAGATACCTTTAGTACTGTGAAGGACATTTAATTTTGTTCTCTGGTGGTAAATTTCAAATTGATATTTAGTCTTAAAAGCACATTTGAGAGCTCAGGAACATTATGGAGAGACCTTTGAATGCAACATGTTCAAACCGACTGCAATTATGACAAACACAGACAAGTTACGATGTTGAAGTTTGACGGGTTGTTTTATAGAACCGAAAAACTCCACCCCCCAAAAAACTGGTTTACGATTATCCTTTGGCATCCTTTGGTAGCCCAACACAATATCAAAGTTCTTGAATAATTATTCACTTAAAAACTAATTACCCGGAAATCGAACTATTGCATACGCCTTTTGTTATTTGTATTCGACATGGATTTGGACAGATTTGTAACCCAATTTTGGGCCGCGTTCCATCGCTTGAGAACCTTTATCTTAGATGTCCGTATAAATACGCTTGCCATAGAGGAGCAGTTGTTAAGAGAAGGACACACATTTAACTCCAGCCATTAATGTCTAGATATCTATCTCGATGTACATGCACTTCTCAGAGAGCTACCGTCACTAAGAGAAGGATCATTCTTGTTAGGGAGGACAAGGAGCTTCAGAAAGCTTAACAGCACAGAATACATCAATCAAATGTCAAAGTTAATCAAATTGGACTGCCGTCACCTTGTTACAGTCCAAGAAATCTCCCTGTTGTCTCGAAGCAATCGCCCATTTGAGCATGCCGGATCTAATTTAATTCAGCAGAAGCTTGATTTTAAATCGTATAGCCATGCAGGAATCTTCTTTTGCATGGATATTAAATTAGACTTCAGGACTACACCAGGAATAGCTTTCCATTTTCTACCTTGGGTTTAGATATATTGCAGATATGATTCTGGCCCTTGCAGAATCAGTTTAGCTGTTGTTTGGGGATTCTTTATTTTTATTTTGACTGTTATTTCTTTTTTTTTTTTTTTTTAACAGAACAGATTTAGAGAAACAAAGCGCTGTGTCACTTGATCGCCAGTGGATCCTTTGCAGTAAATGGGTGCCATCGAATAGGAGTCCAAAACGTCACAATAATCTGCTAATAAACTCCAGTTCATCAGTTAATGCCTTGTCAAAAATCCACTAAGACATTAACAAAATATTGCAATATTGCCTTGTCAAATACATAATACAAAATAAACGAATGGTTTTTAAACTAATGGCAACACCATAATGCAGATATTAATCAGACAGTTTACTAATATTCTAATTAGAGTTAGTTGACTTGTTGGTACAGAGTTACTTTTTGTCAGAATGCTGTTCAAAAGGGACCATCAAAATAAAGTGTTACCATTAATTGTTGGACTGGGGTAATATGGATTACGTGTGGATTATTATATGCGCTTTTTCACAAATTCTGCAAGTGGTACGTAACTTACATGAGAAGTATTATATATACACCGATATCCTAAATTTGCATTATATTTAAGCATCACAATAATTGCTGGGGGAATTCAGAAAGAAATATATATATATACATAAATTGACCAGTGAAGTTTTATGACATAATTACAGTTGATATATCTGTATCATCCTGCCACAGGCTCTCTGAGGATCAGATGAGAAGATAATTGTTCTGAAAAGAGACAAAGAAACATGAACTTGGCCATTTGAGGGGCCTGGAGATTTACTTTCCCTGAAAATTAAATAAGGGCAAAATATCCAATTGCATTAGTAAGAGTCAGAAAAGGCAGCAAATCGAGTTTGATGTTGTTTATATGAGAGGAGACTGGTGCCTGAATGTTGAAAGGGATGAAATATGATATTTATAACCCAATGTTTAGGGTGGTTTGTCAACGCTTTTTACGTGAGAGTGGTTCCTGTGATGAGGATGGTTGACTATCTGTCATGTCTGCAACGCCATGCAAACAGGCTGAAATGCTCAGATGGTGCAGCAAATTATCCCGTCTCATCTGGGTCTGAGCCTCGGTGCTAGAAAAACACACACTGGCTTTGTTTCAGACTGATGGGCCTGTTAAGGGTAACGTTTACTCCAGCATGGAGCATTGCCCCGCACATAGCTGCCATCCATATGCAATTTTTCTTTTTCTCATCCCAATGCTCTCTGGTCCAGTGGAATCACAAAATAAAACGCAGCCAAATTCAGCACTGCTAGGGATGCACTGCGATCTACGGTTTTCATTTAAACAATAAAATGGAATCGTATGAATAAAATTAATAAATAAGATTTAAATTACATTTTTGTTAAAATACAATTTCCGTAACTTTTGAATTTTCAGATTAATCTGATTATTTCAGGTTTACTTCACCTATTTCATACAGACCGAGCTCAATCAGATCCATGAAAGCTTTTCTGTCCAACTGAGTCATGTGGTTACTAATGGATTATTTGGGTGCATATTAACATTGCTGACTACACAAATTGCCAACTGCTCAAAAGGCATAAGACCAAATGTTTTTTTGCATTATTATTATTATTATTATTATTATTATATAACAGTATCGCTGTTGTTGTTGTTTTGTTGTTGCAGCAGTGATAAAGCCCTGTTTTAGCTGTACTAATATTGTTGAACTATTTAAATGAAAAATAATATAGTTTAGTAATATATTTGTTCAAATGCAATACTGATATTCATAAAGGATACTAAATTAAAAAGATACTTTCTAGGCATAAAATACTGGCAGAACATATCAACAGAGGATAATCATACAGATTTTTGGCTGGCACTTCACTGAATATGAAAAAGGCCTTTTGAACCTTTAAAATTATATGACACATTCTAGTGTTACTATGCTGAGAAAGCCGAAGCGGACTGTAGATATGTGGGTGGTAATTTGCCCATATGTTATTCAGACGATAGTGACACATAACCTTGACTAAAGTCTGACTTTATGAGTCTTCACATAAAAGGCGAAGATGAAAAGTAAAAATATAATTCCATCATGCACTATGCTCTTAATGAAAATACCAGTATGACTGACTATTCATGCTGAATGTTAAGCCTTAAAGGGTAATACACAGAAATTCCTCTTCATTTACTCCCCTTCGTCTCATTTTCATATTTTTTTCTGCAAAATACATGAAATATTTTCAAACGTGTCTCTCAGTGTTCGGCTCTAACTTTGACAGTATAGATAAAAACAGTTTAAACGTTCTTCGTTTGTGTTCTGCAGGAGAAAGAAAAAATGAGCGTGTGTAAATGACGGCAGAATTTTGGGGTGAACTGCCCCTTTAAAAATAAAGTCCTGCCTTAAGATGCGATGCACATGGTGCCAAGACCTGAGGGTCTGGTTGTGTAAATGACAGTATCTGATCCAGCAGCGTACGGATTGAGGAGCTGCCAGCAATGTTCTCTTTTCCAGACGCCAACCTGAACCTATATTTCAATCTATGCTGACACACTTTCCCCAAAAACCTGTTTGTGTATTCCACAGATACCGCTGCCTTCTCACTCCCACCTAAACATTTGTCTCAGACGTGGAGTTCCCGGGACCGGTCTTCTGTCATGAGAATTAAGACACGTAAAAGCTACATGAGCAAAACGTTATTGACAGGCAGTTCGGGAAGTGGTTGTCAAGGCAGCAAGGTGCTCTCCTTTTTTTAATCCCTTTTTTCGTCTGAAATTAATTTTGTCATTCTTCATTTCCGTATGAAAGCCCTGTAATGAAGATGCACACAGAAAACAGTCATAAATTATGGCAGTGAATAGATTGCCACTGCTGTGTTTTGGAAAGTGATTTCATTCATGTCAGAGTAATTGCCTGCTGTTAGATAGGGAATGTGAATGATTTTAAATAATGGAAAACATACTGCTGACTCTGCTGCCCGCATCTCCGCTAAGTTGCTGTTCTTTTGTTGGTAGAGGTGGGTGGGACAAGTTTCTGATAAGAGATAAAAAAGTTTTGGGAACTTTGTCAAACCGGCTTAAAGTGTGTAGCACCTACAGCTCTGCAGGTCTTTCTGGCGTTTAAAAGCAGCAACGAGCCATTTAATTCAGAGGATCAGAGAGAGGATAGAAAACGGACAAATAAAGGAAATTATTGCACCAGGCCCCTGCGTCACCTAAAGACGGCCCTGAATAAAAGTTAACATCAGCATTAAAATGATAGTGTTTGATATGAGCCTGTTTTCAAAGCAATTTTCAAGGTAGAAAAGGTCCATTGTCGGCTGCATAAGAGTCTATGACGCACTTCCTTTCAAGTCTCTTTCAAGCCGTTCAGTGTGGCAAATTTGTCACTGTTTCACCCTTATGCGAAACTCCAGAACATGTCAACTGAATGAATATTTTGTCTGTGAAATTTCGCCAAGCAATGACAAATGTTGCCACACCTTAAGGCTTAAAGAAGTAATTCATCCAAAAATGTAAATTCTGTGCTAATGATGTCATATTACGATAATGTGGTTTGACATTAGAGCTTCATCAAAGCTTGTTTGATGTGTATACATGCATCTCTCAATTTAGATTGAAAGCTTGAATTTCATCTGTTCATCCCGCAAAGTAATCGTATTACTTAAAAAAATGTGTACAGCATAAAAACAAAAATGGCATGAAAGTTTTACATTTTGAGTAAGCAGCACGGACATCAATACAAAAGTTTTAAATCTTCACATTCATGGCTTGATGATTTTAAACCCCTCGCACTGTTGTGGTAAAGGTTTACTGTTAAAATGCTTTTAAGGCTTAAGGAAAAATAACAGATTAATGTATTAAAAATAGGTTGCAAATGCCTCTTTCTCCTCTTTTTTTGACACCATCAATGCAGACGGCATTTACATTTAAATCCATCCAGTCCATTTAGAGGCAGATATGCAAGGATATGATTTTTAAATCTAACTAAACAGTAAAATGGGACAAAATCTTCCACATCTTGTGCTGTTTCTTAACGTGTGTAGCACCTACACCTCTCTAGATCCAGCAACAAGCTATTTAATTCCAAGAATAAGAGACAGGTTGGAAAATGGCCAGAAAATAAATTGCAAATGCGATGCAAATATCTTTACTAAAAACATGAGTGAACATCAGAATGAGAAATAATAATAATAATAGTAATAAAAATATATGTTACAAACCCTTCGAATCGTAAGGCCCAGTGTCACTGATGTTGCTTGATTAACTGGTACTGAAAAGTATCAAATCCATTAACTGGTAATGATGAACAAGCTATGAATAATAAGACATTTGTCATGCTGCTAAATTGAATATGTGCTCGCACAGCACCACAGAACAAATAACGTGTAGCTCCGGATTGTTCTCTGCAGGCTTTGTGTTATTCCAAGCATGTCCTGGTCGCTCAGTGATAGTCTGTTTACAGGGGATGCTATTATTGCCTCTGACTGCGAAGATTACTGCATATTAATAATGTCAATATTCATATAAGTGTCAAATAAAAGAGATGAATTTGGCTCTGCCCACAAGTCGGCTGTAATAAAATCTAATCCAGAGTTGCAGACAGTGTGCTTCCAGGCAGTGTTTAGTAAATGAGAGACAATTAAAGGAAGTATCTGCAAACCTATTCGATAGTTAACGAATTTTAAATGCTTGTTTCGCCTTCACACCGAGGCTAAGTGGCCTGTGTATACAGAGCATGGCTGCGCAGAAACAAACAGGCATCAGTTAAGGGCAGTGAGCGTATTTGCCTGACCACACTAGACATGCAGCAGTAAGCATGATGCTACAGTCCAGGCCAATAAATGTTTTCACTCACTGACTCTCGTATGCCCTACTGCTGAGTGCTTGCAAGCCCTGGGAGAAACACTTGTTAGAAGAAACTTTGAGCTTCGGGAATGCAATAACAAACAGGCAGAATTGTTTTTTGGGGTTTTTTCAGCAAGCTGAACAAATACCTTTGCTTCTGGCCCGGTTTTCTGAACCTTTATTGGTAACAGAAATGAAACATGTCTTCCCATCTATAACTATCTATTATAGACTGCACTGCGGGCCAATTTAATTTGAGGCCACAGAGTAAATGATGTGACGTCTGGTGGCCTTTAAAGTTGATTACACATCTTAGGCTGAAAAATGTCTCAAAACATGGTGCTCAGAAAAGGGAAAATAAGGCACATTTCTACTTCAAGAACTAAGAAAACGTGTATGTTACTCCACGCATAGTTCATCCTTGGCCAGTTGTAATTATTTCAGATAGCTGTGATTTTTGTGGACTTCCAGTCACAATTTTACGGTAGTTAATTTCTGACATGAACAGAAAAATAAAGATTGCATATCTTCCTTACAAGATATGTAATCTTAAATTTGCGAAAAAAAAAAAAATTACAGTACAGATAAATCGCAACAAATGCAGATATAAAGTCTTCTAAATTGTGTTATAAAAGTCATGTATATTTATTTTTTTAATTCATGCATAAAGTAATATTAGTATATATTATATATATATATATAATATATATGTCTATATATGTGTGTATATGGGGTTAAAAATAAATGCTTTTAAATAAATATTTTACCTAAGCTCCATTAGAAAAGGGGCGTGTTTGGAACATTGGAAGATTTAATATTTTGCATATCAAATTTACAATTATATTAAGTGACATTAATAAAGCAAATAATGAAACATATTGTATTTATTACTAATAACTACACTATGATTAAAGATCAGCTATAATAATTTGATTTCACAGCACTAGTTATTTCTCCATGGGTTTAACAAGCAAAGATTTTGGTAAATTTTTGATGGGCAGATATCACCATTTTGAGCTCAAGCTAACACAGAGGAGAACAACGTGAAGCAGTCAAATAAATCATAGCCTGAAGTTGACAATACACTATTGTGCTCAATTCATAAAAAGAAATACCAAACTATTGCACAATCGAAAAACTTATAGTTAGGTATTTTTGTTGCAGAGAATCACACTTTTTTTCACGCTTCACACTTGAACAGATTAAAAGCCAATTTTTTTGTCATGCTCGACAGCTTTGAGAAGACTTGCCATTTCCATAATAGTAGGCAGCGGTTTTTGGAAAGGATGCATTTCCAGATGCCACTGACCAGATAAAACAATTATACAAGGAGCAGACAGTCCGACTCTTCAACTGAGACATTTGCGCAGGGCCAATCCATCTGTGTTAAATGAGGATATGGCACAGGATGCCCAGAAGCCAGCGGTTCAGCTTTATGATTTATCCTGGTGTTTTATATTTACAGATTCACAATAAAGATTCAAAGAATTCATCGGCCTTTTACAATAAAAACAGACTTACCAATACAAGTCTTTCGAATCCAAGCACGGGGGAAGATACCAAATAATATATAAATACAATAAAGGCATTAGTAAAGTGAAAATCCTCGTAAAATGATCTTTAAGAATAATTCATTTAGTACAATTTGCATATTGTCAAAGAAAAAAGTCCTCTGTGCAACATCACAGCAGGTGGGTACAGATATACATTTGTTATACCCTCGTTCTAAT
Organism: Puntigrus tetrazona; assembly: GCF_018831695.1. Classification (NCBI taxonomy): domain Eukaryota; kingdom Metazoa; phylum Chordata; class Actinopteri; order Cypriniformes; family Cyprinidae; genus Puntigrus; species Puntigrus tetrazona. Next base: position 17,280,388 of record NC_056706.1, on the reverse strand, counting down.
GTTGATGAACCGGGATCATATTAAATGAAGGGGTGCAGACAGTAATTTGCATAAACAAGCACAAGCCATGTGTAGGACTTTTCACACAACATCACCTCTCTCTCCTGCTTTTCCATGCTTACTTCTCTCACGCGCACTCTTACCGTAAAGCATGATCTTTAATGAATCTGTGCAATTCTCCAAAGATATACCAATAAATATGTAACAAGTTATTTTTAATGCTTTATTGGCAGAGGCTATTTACATTAACTCCGCCCACCAACGTGTGGTTGGGATAGTCATCGTCGCGAAAAGCTGATTGTCTGACATCAGTTCAGTGGCGCAGATGGGAAAACGTGTATTTTGAAGTGACTGACGTGGGTTCTGCCTTCTGCCAAATTTTTCTCCTTTTTACATTTTAAAATACATCAGAAAAGCATTTGTTTTCAATAAAAATGAAGGAAATAATCAAGTTGAAAATAGAGAATTGGGTAGAGTTAGGTAGGTGTAGGAAGGGCTTTATTGTCCCAATGAGTGGGCCGTCCGTGGCATCTATTAATAACTTGAATTAAAATTAACGTATATACTTGCAATCAGCAGAACATGCTATTTGCACTTAAGGCTGCTATTTTCAATTACTGTAAATAGAATCCATTGCTAATTGGACTTAGTGTAAATAGCATTTATGCTATGAAAATATTCTATTTTTGTTCAGTGTAAATATTGTAACACTAAAAAATGCTGCTATTTTTAGCGTAAATACCATCTACGCTAAGAAAATATGCTATTTTTTACGTAGTGTAAATAGCCTCTATCACTATTTACACTTAGTTCAAATAACCGCTGCCATAAAAATATGCTATAGTTTTCACCTTCAGGCTAATTGGAGAAATTTTGCATCACATCACTTACTCACTAATGAATCCTCTTCAGTAAATGGGTGCCATCATTATGAGAGTCCAATAAAAACAGCACGATATACTTGACATGACATGACTCCAGCCTACTACTGTAGTTCCTATCTATCTGAAGTTAAAACCTGCTTATTTATAAGAAACAAATCCATCTTTAAGACATTTTAATTTTAAACTGCCGATTGCAGCTAATATCTATAATCTATAACAACGCTTTCTCCAATGATAAAGTCCATTCTTTTTTGTCCTCTCACATCAAAAATATTTGATTATAAATGTTTTTGACAGTTTTCACTTGTAAACGGCGCTTGTTATATTATATAGCTTTTAGGTAGAACAGTTTGATGTTACAATACAGAGATTTGTTTTTCACGTGCATCTTTTCACTTCACAAAACATTAATTTATGGACTGGATTAATGTGGATTATTGTGACGCTTGGATGAAATGCTAAATTTTTCAAACCTGTTCTGATGTTCTATCTACGTCTCTCATCTACTTTCAGCAAATGTTCAACTTTTTAATGTCAGGGAAGAATTTGTGGCTTGCCCGTCCATTTTATCACTACTATAACATCCCCTTCCTGACACAATATTTAACAAGGCCTTCGAGCAGAATTCAAAAACCTGTTTAGATCAAGCTAAACAGCACACTGGCAATATATTGTATGGGTTTTATAATGAAGATTTGTTTTGGCTTTTCCTGATTTTTCTTATGTGATATCTCAGCTTCGCACACCGCCTGACCATATTCACAGTCCTTTAAACAAACTACGCTGGATGCCAGACAACTTTAGAGAAATCTTCAGACTCCATATCTTCAAACAAAAACAATCCTCTCTGTTTATGGTGGAGAATTTCGATCAGCTGTTATCAGACGTGCTGATACCCAGCTCTCAGTGGGTCCTCGTCTGATGGAAATAAATCTGCCTCGCAGACCTTCTCAATTTCACACTAACTGTAGCTAAATTACCTCGCATCTGCGTGTCCACCTGCTAACTATCTAATGAAATGTTTGCCGTGGCCAAATTAATTGAATTCAACCCCATGCTGCCGTTTGGAAATTGCTGCAGATATTCTCCTGCTATTGGAAGATAACTGGTTGACATTTATAAAGTCATATGTGTTACCGGTGCCGAGGAAGCTTTCGTTTGTTGTTGACAGTGCGTCTTGTGGGAGTATCTTCAAAACATGTCACAATCGCATTGAATTCTGAGATATTGTCTAATTAGTAACAACAAGGGATGTGTCTATAGACTATTGACACCGTGTTAAAAGAACAATTATAAATGTAACGTATCAGCCCAGAGCATTATTGATTGCAGGGGAAACAGACATCAAGAAAAAGATGAGGAATTACTTTCAGCTGAAAAAGAGAGACATTGTCTGTAAAGTGGAAGAAGTGAATGTCGAGTTAGATGAAGTAATAAATCCTGAATGAAACTATTTGCAACTAAATTGTCATCATATTGGCCTTAACAAAGTGCTACCGACATGACTGCATATGATTGAATAGCTTTTTCGCGCCAAGGATGCCGGAACTATACATTTCCATAACAATGGCCGAGTCAAGGCCTATAAGCAACTTTAAACGATCCTCCGCCGCATAATACAGTATAATGGTCATGGTTTTGAATGATTTCCTCTCTTCTAATTCTTTCCTATCACTCTTTCTTCCTCTCTTCGCCACTGTCCGCCAGCAGCCCTTTCCTGTCTAGATTTGCATTCCAGATTCATAGAAAGCTTCCTCTCATTTATCCATCTCACTGAAGGTCTCTCAGAGTTCAGGATATTGCCTCGAGTGTGTCCACTTAACAGCCAGCAGAGTCAGAAGTGCTGGAATCTAAACAATGCATTAATGCAGCCGCGTATAAACTGGAACACTTATGTTAAATAACTAAATAATTAAAACAGTGCTGTCAAACGATTGATCGCAACAGTTTTTGTTTGCATAATATATGAGTGTGTACTGTGTATATTCATTTCATATATATATATATATTATATATATTATTCCTTATTTGTTCAGAAACTTGTCATTGAATTACTGTACATTGTGGCTGACTGTTCTCAGAAGTGGCTGATATTGGTTTGAAAAGTGTTTCTTCCAGGCAACAGCACTGAATCACTAATCTAGTCTAAAACCACTAATGTGTGTATGCATGCATTTTAATCGCTTTTATCTTTAATTGCAAAAAAACTAAGATTCCATTCATGATTGTAGCTTAGACCGTAGAGTACGGGCGGTTTAAGCGTTCATGCAAAGATGAAAAACAATAGCCCTAATGTAATATTTCACCCTTAGATGGACAATTCTTCTCATAACTCCTAGAGGTTTCAATCTGATGTGATTTGCTTCCTGCACACCAAGTGATTATCACTTAATCTTAATGAGAAAATTACCAAAGAACCACATACAAATCAAATCAAATAATAAGCCATAAGAGGTCGTGGTAAAAGTCAATGTATCGCACAGTCTCAAGTGGCTTTTATAATGCAGCAGCACCAGCAATATAATAAAATGTGCCAGTGTTTAATATTCAGTTGAATGTATTATTAGTAAAGCAATGCTTTCACTAAAAGCGTGCGAGGTAATATAGAATATGCGGTCGCAGGTGTCATTTTTAGTGCAGATTTGAACATGGCTCGTTCAGGTAATATTCAAATCTGAACCGTCGCTTTTATAATTAGTAATTTCTAACAGCATTGAGTACCTAATGCCTAGAAAGACCTTTCTAACTAATGCTACTAACCTGCAGAGTGTTATGACATTATAGCTGTTGATGAGATTGTGTAACCCACCCACCTGTGATGCGTTTCCTCACCTGCTGTCATTATGAATGTGTTTACCAGTGACACTGAAGCAGATCTGATCATATAACTATTCTTAGTTCATGCTATTTTATGTCTGTGATGTAAATGTTCCTCTGGTTATTCTGAGATATGAATGAAAAACTAGCCAACCCTTGTGGAAAGAAAGTACACTTCAGCATAAAATTAAAAATATAAGTAAAAGAAATGTTCACCCAAAATGAACATGCACCCCAGATCAGTTTCTTTTTACAGATTTGGAGAACTTTGGCATTTAATCGCTTGCTCACCAATGGATGCTGCCATAATGAACCAAAAAGCTGATAAAAATATCATAATAATCTATAAATGCATATAAACATCTGATAAGAACTACACAATAATCTACAGGTAATCCACAACACTCCAGTCCATCATTTGACATGTTGTGGACTGATAATCCATCAAGTTTTTTTTTTTTTTTGGTTTCTTGCCAGTTCTATAATTTACAATTATGCTTTCTCAAAAAGTCCCATATCAAAACCTAGTGACACATTTGTTTAGAACAGATTTGCACTGTGATGTTTTTATCAGCTGTTTGGACTCTCATTCTGACGGCACCCTTTTAGTTAAGACGATCCATCTGAAATCCAGTGATGTAATGCTAAATTTCTCCAAATCTTCATCTATCAGTTTGTTTTTTTAGGTTGAGCTATTCCTTTGATTGACTTACATTTTGTCCTGTTTTCTTGTAATTATTGGTTCTAAAGCTGATATGCTACATATTAATTCATATTAATGTAATCACAAAATAGACATAATTGCTCTGATGTGTTGCCTCTGTAACTGCCTTAAAGTGTTTCCTGCAGGCTACTTTGGTTGTTTATCTGGCTCCCCCCACAAAGACAGTGTGTTATTTATATATGAGCATGTGCTGCATCTGAGAATTTCTCTGAAATTCTACTCCCCAGCCACAAATGTAGAAAAGAAGAGCTTCGGAGATCAGACATAGAACGAAAAAAATATATAGAGGCTTTCCGCTGTTGCTTTCCTGCCCACTTTATGGCTCCTACTAACTACCTTCATACTTATGCTGAAATGAAATTCTGGACACATACTGATATAAAAATCAAATGCTCCTGCTGCAGAGTGAAATACATAAAGGAAGAGGCCTAATTTAGGAAAGGGCTTGAAACAAACAAGCAATTAGAATAGCCTAAATAACACATACAGGCCAGCAGACATCTTTAAATTATAATAAGGTCTTGTTGATAGCATATAAAAAAAATATTATATTAAGGAAAAAATAACACAATGATACTGTAGCATTTCAGACTTGTTTACATTATTTAAGACGATCTAGTATAAGTCTAGTATAGTGATGTTGTTTTAGTTTTATTTGTTCTTCAGTTTTAAAACTGCGAAGATTTATTAGCAGTAAAATTTGTGTGACTTTGTACAGAACCTTATTTTTATACCTTTATCAGTCCTGGTTGCTTAAGGTATGCATGAAGCCTATTTGAATCACTGCGTTAGATGAGGAGAGCGGGTTAAACATAGACACTTATGTACTTATGTTACGTTTTAGAACTAAAGGTAACCTGTACTAGCAGAGCAGAAGAACTCAGCCCTCCACGCCTGCCTATGTTTTAGGGCATAAGACACTACAGACAAACAATGAATCAATAAACGTAACACAGGTGCCAGTGTTCTTTTCTCCTGAGCACCATTTCCTGACCTCTCTTGACCTCTGCTTGCTTACCCTCGGGTGAGTGGAATAACCTGCATACGAGCAGCTTCTGTTCCCTCTCCTTCCAGCAACAAAATAAGAATAAGCACTCATGTTGCTACTACCAAACATTACCGTTCCTCTCTCTCTCTCTCTCTCTCTCTCTCTCTTTCTCTCAATGTTTTAACATCCTGGGAGGAAGATGCATATGTGTTGATTATGTTTGATGTGTGTTCACATCCTTTAGCTATTCTGCCGTCTGCAGGAAGGAGAGAGGCAAATGTCCAGTGAACAAGCACATGGTACTTTTTCATTACAGGATCAGTAGTGAACTGATTCCGAACTCAGATTGGATGCGGTAGCAAAATTGTATAAGCAAGTAAATGAAAATTACCCTTTGTGAAATGTATTTGATGTATATGAACAGCATATATTACACTAAAGTATCAATGCTTGAAATTGATAAATATATTTAATGAAGTCAGAGGTGTAAAGAGTACCTGAAAACCATACTTGAGTAAAAGTGCAGACACCTTATAGTGAAAACCAAGTTACAAGTCACCAATTACAAAACAACTTGAGTAGAAGTATTAAGGCCCATTAACATCAAGCACAATAACTGGTCCCATTATATAAGTATATTAATGAATAGCAGTCCACACCACAACAATAACGATATTATAGATACATAATATTGTTGGATTCACTATTAGAATGATTTTAATACAAACATTCACAGCCAATCAGAATCTATTCTAATCTATTCTGATATAAGAAGCTTGAGAATTTAAAGTGGCAGTGTATTTATTGTGTATTTATTGTGTAATAAATTTTTAAACATTTTTTTTTTTTTTTGCAAACCATTAAATTAAGACAAACAACTGAAAAACTGACACTACCATGCCAGGTGGTCCTGAAGAAGTTTAATGGGAGTTAGAATGTGTTGGACTTTAACAGTATTTTACTGTTACTAAATATACGCTCAATAAGACATGACAGTAAAAACTGTAGTGAAAAACAAGCAGAGGCAAGGATCTGTGCGGATATTGTATGGAAAAGCTAGAACAAACAATAAGGCAGAAACCACAGGGAACAAAAGAACAGAACGAAACAGACAACCTTTACATTCAACAAGTCACAAAGAACTAAAGAAACAGTAGGGCTGTATATATAGAGAAGTCTAACAAGCTCAACAAGATGCAAACTGACTGCAAACACCACGGGAGACAGGAAGTGACATAAAAGTCGAACACAAGGCGCAGAAAATTCAACAAAAACAAAAGCTGATTTCTGTCAATCACAGCAATAAAACCAAAATAAAACTGAGCACCCCAAAATTGCAAAAACCAACATTTATACAAAACAATATCCTTAAAAAATGTCCATTCAGTGTAATGGATCAATAAAATAATGTGAAGTAAAATTAAAAAGTCAGTCTTCTTGCTCTGGATGTGCTGGTTTGGGCCTCATATATAAAACACCTGTGATTCAAAACTGCTGGATAAGGAACTCACATTCACGTAAGGTAACCTTGTTGAAAAGTTTGGGTGAGGGCAAAATGCACAAGATATCTACTTTTTTTCTTGACGTAAAAATGGGCGACACCATTTGCAAATTCTATGGGTATTTTTTTTTCGGCTTCTCCGCATCCAGCTATTTTTAGCTGTACAAAACAATTAATTTTGCTGCTTGATATTGAAAATTGGTGTGCCTTATCATGTTATGTTAATGTGTTATCTAAAGACATTACCGTTTACTGCACCTTATTGTTCTCCTCGTTTTATAGCATGTAACAAACCAGACGTCACACCCATAGGCTTGCCTCTGCGTTGAGGAAAAATCATTATAAAATAAATAAGTGAAATGAAATGAAATGATGTGAACTTCATACGAAGCCTCACATAAGTTGTCAGTTTTATCAGGATTTATGATGATTATAGTTTTAAATCTCACTCTTGTGTATTTGACAGTGTTGTGTAAAAATGATCTCAGACTGTATGTCAGGAATTCTAGCCAAAAGGTTGTGTTAGGCCTGCTTCTCTGCTGTCCTCGAATACTTGGTGTTGTGCAGATTGGCTGTGCTTGATCCTGTAATTGCTCCTTGCAGTTATATTCTATATCTATAATTAAATAGCCAATGGTGAACATCATGTTCATGTTGAAATGTATATTATGTAAATAGCAAGCTGTTCTTTATCTCTTTACAGTATGTTTATTACAGGTATAGCTCCCCTGGAGCAACCTGAGATTAGGTGCTCTTCTAAAGAGCACAGTGGTAATTGCTCATAGACCCTGTTTGCAATAGGTTACAATCAGTTGTGAGTGCTAAGTTTATGCGTTTTAGCTAGTGGTAGTCACATTTACTTATAGTTTAAAATGGGTATTGGTGAATATAAATTAATATTAGATGTGCTGACTAAATTGTTAAAAATGAGTGTATATTGGATTTTACATTATTTGTCATTTATGTAAGTGTAAAGGATTTACATATTTTACTTTAGCGCAGCACTTTGTTTTGTATCACTTATACACATTTTTTCTTTATTAATCTGTATTTTTATAGTTAATGCCAAAAAAATCGCTTAATATCTACACATTAATTAACCTTGCATTGTCATTTAGTTTACTCTTCATCATGAATTAATATCAAAATGGTCAAATTTAATAGATTTAGCACTGCAGACTTAAAAATGAAGGCGGCAAATCAAATTAAGATTTACATTTTAGAGGGCTGATATTATTTTTTTTTTTATGGCACTGCTGTATTTCAATAGTCAGCCCAATGTTCATTGCACACAATGGAGCAGAAGGGAGAGGGGAAAGGGAAGGCCTTTCAGATGCAATTAGGTCTGTGATATGATGTGGGAGTACTATAATCCAGAGAAACATTGTCCCCACCTCCATAACCTCACTATACACTAGAAGACATGCGAGACAGAAAGAGAGAGGGAAGAGAGAGGCTTATCAAGAGGAGAGTAATGGATTCGCTGTTGTGTTCTCTCTGCTCTGCTCTTTCCCCCCTCGCACACACATTAATCTCTGTCATAAATGCTCATTTTGTAAGCGGCTGCTTTTGCAACCCACCATGTGTGGGAGAAGAAAGAGAGCGAGAGCATGAGAGAGACTTCCAGACTCACCTTCTACTGTGGCAGTCAGGGTTATGGCAGCAAAAAGATAGAGATGACTTCTGACAAACTCTGACTGAAATAAAGTTTCCAGAAACACTCTGTGAAGCTCACAAGAAAGAGAGACAGGGGAAAAGCCGCTACATCCCTGAAAAAATGTTGAAGTTTTCCCTTGACTTTCATGTTCCATCGAACAGATCAGTGCGGAAGTATGTAGTCATCAATCCGGTGAAGTTCACAAGCCCTGTCTGCTCTTCACGCACCTGCCCTTTTGTCGTTACCGCGAATGTATGTAGAATAATGGGAATTTGCACACCGTCTGCTGTTGATGTAAAGTGAGTAAATGGCAGATGCGCCACCGCAGACCTGGAAAGCAACGGTAAGCAAAAATCCACTAATACAAGCTCCGCCGCTTTGTTTGGTTGTACTGTAATCACTTTTTTTGCTATAGACGAAATATCTTAAGAGCAGACGGCCGACATTTAGTTTGCAGGTATGGAAAATGCTTTTTGATTCACGACAAATAAACACATTTGAATTATCTTAAGGATGCACAGCTATGAGGAAAAAAACAGCTGACGGTGCAATCCGCAAATGCATTCTAGTCGGAAAATGATGAAATTGAGGAAATATTCCAGGAAATACTGCATATCGAGATGATCAGTGCCTCATCGTTTTCTCTTATTGCTCACACCACAGGCACAAAAGCTTATTTTTTTAATTATTTATATGTATGACTGCACAGTGGTGAGTTTGAAAATTCAGAACGGGATAGTAAAAGGTCAAAGGCTTGTTCAATAACTTTCCCTTCCTGTAAAAAGATATTAGGCTTACTGACACGAAACCAGCTGCACTTGTCCAGAATTACACTGAAGTGGAAAAATGCAATAATGGTCTAAATAATCGCTTCACATGGAAAGCTAGCGCTGTGCTCCTAAAAGGCCACTTCATAATGAAAGAAAAGGTGTAGCGCTGACCCCCTGCTAAAGGTCACTGAAGCAGGCATTTTTCCATTCCATACAGTCATCTTACTCTGCAGATTGGTTTATTAAACCTCGATTTGATCCACCTACTGTATGTGCATCGGTCCCACTGGTAATCCCTGCATCATATTCTGTTCTTTCATTTCTGAGATTGCTATTCTTTGGCTCCTGATTCCAGACCAATGTAGAGAAACTTTGAGGCAAAGTACTGGAGCGCCTGTGTTATTGCTGGATATTTTTATTGTGAGCCATTCTGTTTATGAGTAGATGGCAGGACGCTCCATTTCAGACTTTTAAAAGCCCTCCCCAAAAATTGGTTGCTGGCAAAAGTAATATATATACTGTTAAAAAGTCTGGAGTCAGTAAGATTTTTTTCATACTGTTATTCACCAAGGACACATGAAATTGATCAAAAGTGATGATTTACAATTTATTTATGGGTTATGAAAGGTTCTTATTTTGGTTTTGTTTCATTTTCACTTTCATTTTCTTCAAATATGGATTTATTTTTACCTTTTTTTCCAAACCCCTCCAGTGATTGGTTGATTTCATTTAAAGCAGTGTTGGTGAGGTAATTTTCAAAAATGCATAATTGGGGCACTTTAAATAAATGTTGTTCTCATAAAATTTCTATTTATCAAAGAATCCTTGACAAATACGCACAGTATCTGTGTGAACTTTTTCGCAAGATGCGAAATACGTACTAATAAGTACATATCACTTCCGGAAGTTGAGCCGGCATAGAATAGATCGTTGATTGACAGGCGATCTGACCAATCAGAACATTGATATTATTTGCCGCCCTACTATCCGCCATCTTGCCCGAGACTTATGGCCGTATAACAGTGCGGTTACCAGCTTCTACTAGCAGAGGCTGGGCCAAAGCAGAAGATATAGAGCTCTCAGATTAAAATATAAAGCACGTTTCCTCAGTTGCAAAGAAAAACAAGTTTCACCAAACTTCTTCAAAATGTGGCATTCGAAGGCTCAGATGAAGATAAGCGTCAGAGAGTAGTTACAGCAGTGAGTGATGAGACACGGCCAGGGATAATGGACAGTATCTATAAATCATCCCACAGAAGACAAAGAGGAACAAGAAGACAAAACAAAAAGAATGATTGAGGACCAGTGGCGAGACGTTTTGCAAATAGCTGAAAGGAAGCAATCAAGAGAGGATGAGGAAAGCAGGACCGGTGTAATCCATGCCAGTCATCTCACCCAGTCACAAAACCCATCACTGTGTGATCTAGCTTCAATTTATGAGTGTGACGGTTCACTCAAAGTTGAGAACAAAGACAAAAGATATTACTCAGTGGAGTGTCCATGCTGTGGGTCCAGCACACATGTCTTCATAATAGAAAACTTACCGTAAGTAACAAAAAACCAAAAATGCATTACTGTTTTAACCGTTCGCAACACCTTCCATCAGGGCATCAGATAATGTGCGGATAATGGAGAAATTATGACTATGGGTCACACCTTGGCCATTTTAGACCAGACCCTTAGGATTCTTGCATCTCTCAGAGGCTCTAATGTGATTGTGAGACGGGTTGTTTTGGGGGGAAATACTTGCCCTTGTGATGTGAGCTGATTTGATTTGTGGTTTGCATTATTTGGAAAGAAAGAAAGAGAGAGAGAGAGAGAGAGAGAGAGAGAGAGAGAGAGAGAGAGAGAGAGAGAAACCTAATGTGATTGGTTATTCTTTTCAGATTTACTGTGCCATCTGCCACTCTTGGGTTCCATATACAGACATTAGCTCTGTTCCAGAAGCTAGTCTACTGACTGCAGAGGCAGCATTTTGAAATATCATAGGTGTTTTAATTAGACTACCTTCATACTGTAGATTCCTTATTTTTGCCTGTAGTCTAAAGTAGCATTGCATGATTTCTTAAAATGCATTCCCGGAATACACTGTGTAAAAGTCAATGATAGTCAAAAATGATGGTGGAAAAAAAACGTTAAACCAATTGTTATACGAGAAATTACTATTAAAAGCAACCCGGAAATGCATTTCATTAGTTTCTATGTATATCGTAGCATCTCAGTAACATGTAGACTTTAAAATACATTGAAATTACTAAAACTGAAATGAAAAGAAATGTATATTAAGTAGAAATATATTTAAACAATAATAATTAACCCCGGAGTCAATGCATTTTGCTACATTTTTTAAGCCCTTAAAGGAACTTTAAGTAACTAAGGAGTAATTTTCCTTAGTAATGTCATTTGTTTTTGTGAACAAATGTTCTGGGTTTTTTTTCATGGCCTTATTGCAGTGACTTCAATGTATTTATTTATTTATTTATTTTTTTTAATCTAACTATGCATATACATTGCTTTCTTTTCATGCTCACATATTATTGTAAGCCAGTTTGTGCTGATTACAGTGTTATTACATGTTATCCATTTATATGTTTATAAAAAAGATCAAATGTCAGAGAATGTCAAAACTTCTCCAGGTCCCAGAGGGTTAAACTCACAACGAGCATAACAATATTAGATAAACAGTATATGTACTATTATTATATTATTATTATTAGTAGTAGTATTGTTTAATATGATTAGATGCAAGTTCAGTCAACACCCATTAGTATTGTTTTTGTTAAAAAAATAACTGAAAATAATATGTATAAAAATAAAATGTATGGTATAATACAAATAAATAATAGAATGAGGCATTTCTTAAATGTAAGCTCAAATTAAAATGAAAACTAAAAATATAAATATAATAGAATGCCAAAATTAAATACTACAACGGCATATATATATTATACAATGTGAGTGTTATGATTAACTTGTGTCTTTTAAATTACAAAATGTTTCATTTTAAAATGTGAGGTATAACTGTGTGTCATTTATATTGTAGAGCAGAATATTATCCACAGACCTTATTTTACTAGTAAATCAAAAACTATTATTCTAAAAACCCATTGAACAAATTCCCCAAGGAACCACGGCAAATTAGCCTTGCGGGCTGGCCTACAAATTGACGTCATGACTGAACAGCTCTATTCTCTCAGTCTGTTCCTCGGAGAGCGTCTTAGTATCTCTCTCACACCGAGGGAGGGAATGAAAGGGGAAGGGTGTGCTAGTGCTAAAATTATTATTACGTTCCTGACAAACCTGAGAGTCCATCTGTGATCCCGTGCCTCTCCTGATGTGATTTGAGACCAGCGTATCCGTTCCCAAACCAGTGACTAGAGAAGTGGTCTTGTTAGTGACACCAGCGCTTTTCCGAGAAGAGCCTGAACGCCTCATCCTTGATTATTACATTTCCTTTTTTCTTGGAGATAAATTGTGAGCACTCAGTGTTATTCCAGAGAGGCCCACGGCCGAAAAAAAAAGAACAGAGGAATAAGACCAGATGGTTTCAGTCTGTTAAATTATTTATTGTATGCTAAAAAGCTGCAATTGCTACTCACTGCTCTCTGTTCACCAGCCACATAATCAAGATTGCATGTTAACTATAGTCCTGATGCATCGATTAATTTGAACTGATTTAGAAGTAATAATATTTGAGTTTAATGTGTAGTAACAATATGCTAACGCGTTAACGTCAAAAAACAAGAATGATACTTCTGTTCTAAAACTAAGGAAAACTAACCAAGTTTACTTATCAGAGATGTAGACGAGTTTATTTAGCATCTGGACAGATTTAGAGTAATTTAGTATTGCATCACATGCAGTGGATCCTCATCTAGTGAATGGGTGCCGTCGGAATGCGAGTCCATGCAGCTGATAAAAACATCAGAAGTAATCCACATGACTCCAGTCCATCAGTTAACATCTTACGTAAAGCAGTGCATTCGTGAGAAACAATGCACTGTACATACTTTCTACAATAAAAACGTCGTCTCATCTGAATCAGGAGGAAAAATATGCACAGATCAAATACTGTTTGTAAGCAAAAATATTTTAAAGCAGCTTTATAGAACTATGTTGGTGAATTTTGATGTAAGAGGACAACAGCACATGAACTGGACGAAAGGTTGTTATAGAATATAGATTTCAGCTGGAAGCAACGGTTTAAAGTTAAAATGCCTTAATTAAAAAAAAAAAAAATTCTAACAAACATTTATTCATGTACAGAGGTTCGTGTGGATTACTTTGAATTTTCATTTTGATGGCACCCATTCACTGCAGACAATTCATTGTTGACCATGTGATGAAACGACTCATCTATATTTGGAAAGATTTGAGGTCGTGAACATTTTCAGCAAATTTTCTTTTTTGGCTTTAATGCCTAGTTTTTTCATGAAACTCTAGAAGGCGCAAACATATGGGTTCTTTACGCAACTGATGATATTCACAGTGTTGGCACAAGCTGATCGATTCATATTATATGCAACCAGTGAGCTTGCCGCTTTACATTTAAATGGCTGGTTAGAATTCACTTAAGCATTTTGCGACATGCTTTCACACTTTCCTCTTCAACCCTCCACCTTCCCCAGCTCCACCTTTATAGATCTGAAACGGGTTATTTTGCATGCTATCCGTGCAGCTGAATGCATTGGCAGTAGCAAGTTCCTGTAATCAATAAACTATAACTACAGCAATATAAACTCCCCTCAGCAGCAATTCAGCAGCAGCAGCGTAGCAGATCTATTCCCACACCAAAATACACTAACACTGTCATATCCATCACCATGACAAAATCTCCAGAGAGTTGTCATAAAACTATTCATTTATCCTAGTAATTCAAATTGGGTATTTTATTTTTGATTGCACTATTTTCTTTAGTTTGTTTGTGTGAATAAAATATAAATGTCTGTCCGTCAACAACTCTCACGCTTCATCATGAGGTATGCTACAAAGCAACAAACTAAAATAATGTGGTCTCGAATGGCATTATTTAATTCAGATTTTAAGATGTGCTCGATTTAATTTATGTCATTTTTTTTTGTACTGCAAGTAGTTTTGAAACCAACCATAGCCTATATCTTTTCAGGTCCTGCCATTTTGTTCAGTTTCCGACTCCAGCACTTCGGGGAATGAATGAGCAGTGGATTTACTTATGGAAATCTACCAATTACCAGAGACGGATGTTTTGTCGGGACATCTGAATGTGATGCATTCTGAGAGGTATGCCAGTGAGTAGCCTAAATCCCATAATCCTCTGTGTCTAGGGGCATCCACTCCAATGTGACACATTCTGCATTCGGAATCAAGGACACTGAGATTAACAATACCTCTGACATTCAAGAAAGATGTAAATGCAGCACTTTTGATATCTTTATTAAATAAGTTCCCTTGTTATAAAAAAAAGAAGTATTGTATTGAAATGTGCACTTGCAGGTTAGAAACAAACTCATCTACATCTTGGACGGTCTTAGTGTGAGCGCATTTTCAATCGCATTAATGTGAGAAAGTGCTGATATATGTGCAACATGTAACGATGCACATTTTGTTTATTATAAAAAAATATTTTTTATTTTCAGTATATGAAATGTGACTCTACTGAGAGTAATAACACATGCACTGCACTGCCTTCAAAAAGCAATAGTCCAGAAGCTTGTAATGGTGACCGTAGCACCAATGCTGGATTACTCATTATATATATTTCTGTCCACCTCGAAGGTTATATGTAATAATTTGCGAAAAAAAAATGCTGTATTCACTCAAGGTACGCCTTTTTTAAAGTTTCTGAACCATCTTTTAACCCTCTAAAGAAACCAGCCTTTGTCTGAATGAATGCACATTCATCTTTGTTAAAGTTAGAATTGTTCTGCTGTTTGTGGGTGGCTGCACCCTATGAACGTACACTTTTAAAAGCCATCTTTCAAAAACAAAGAGCAGAGAGTGCGTGTCCATGACAACGAGGATGTGAGCCTGTTCCTTGTGAAGCACAAGAAAAACGGCAATGGCCAAATGAATGTAAAAGCACAGTAGGTAATGACTGTTTATGCTCTACAGGAAGCTGTACAAACAGTTGACTCCAGACCAAATCAATCAACAGTCTGAAAACTTCAGCCACAGGAAATGGTACATTCGTTTTTCTTTATATATTACACTTTGAATTGGGGCATTTTTTAAATATTAAGCAGTTCTTATTCCATTGATGAAATATTATTGGTTTTCCACTTTTAACAGTAAAACAAAAGAAAAGGGAAAAACGAAGAAGTCAAACACAGACGCATTTTGTCAGATTTATGGTATTACAAAAAAAAAAGTCTTGAAACTTTACATTTTGAATGATGAGATATTTTTCACTCAAAAGACATTTACATTTAAATTGAAGAGAATGCTTTGTTCATTCTGAACGTGGTATAAAAAAAGTTAATCTAATAGATTGGTTTACTCACACCAAGAACAAAGTGAATAGTAATTGGACAGAACCAAAAGCGAGGAGATCTAAATCTAAATCTACAAATTCATACAACCTCACGCAATTTTGCATGATTTCAATGGCGGTTCATTTTAGGGCGTACGAATTCCTACGAATCCGCCACCTTGTGAAATATGCGCGGGTGAGGTTTAGCCAAAGTTAAAGGAATAGTTCAGCAAAAAAAAGAAAATTCTGTCATCATTTACTCACCCTCGAGTAGTTTCAAGCCTGTATGAATTTCTTTGTTCTGCCGAACACAAACAAAGGTATTTTGAAAGTTTGTAACCAGGGTGCCTTGGGTCACCATTGACTTCCATAATAAAAAATACTATTGAAGTCAGTGGTATAAAAGAATATAATATAAAAGAATGCCTGTTCATTGATTCATTTTTTTTTGTAAAAAGTGTATAAGGTCGCTAGAGACCTGAGGTATAGTTTTACTTCCTGCACTGTTTTTACATATATACGACTTGATATGTGCAATGCATTTTTATTCCTTGAGATGGCACTGTTTGATACGCAACGATGATGATGATGATGTTTCACTCATAATTGCCCCAGGCACAAAACAAGCGAATATCATCAGCAAAATATTAAATATGAAGTCATTGAAAATGGTTGAGATTGTGGCTGCGCTCCGATGATGGTAAAATCATCTTCTCAAACTGAACCCTTTTAAGTTTCAAAAGTTAACAAAATATGCATTATTTTATTCTTCTGTTATTGTTCTTAAAACACTGAGAGGGTTTTTTTGCTATTGCAGCAGTGAGAGATCCATCTGTGGTGGATATATAGGTCCAACACAGTCTCATCCGTACCAATTACGGGTTAGGTGTACGTCATTTCTACAAATTCATACAATTTGTGCAACTTGTAAAATAAATGTGATTTAGCAAAAGTCATATAAATTCGTGTGGAATAGAAATTAGTCACTTCGTACTAAATTTACGAATTGCCTGCGGGTCACTAAAGACCTAAATATGTAATAAAGATTCATGCACTTAAGGGTTAAAATAAACAGCATGTGTTTTTTGTGCAGGTTAGAAAATAAAGGAGTAGAGATTCTACTGCAAGACTAATCCAAAAAAAAAAAAAAAAACGATTATACTCATTTCCCATATATATATATATATATATATATATATATATATATATATATATATATATATTTTTTTTTTTTTTTTTTTTTTATTAATTTAGCCTGTGACATTATCATATATATATATATATATATATATATATATATATATATATATATATATATATATATATATATATATATATATATATATATATATATTGCATTCATTATTGATGCTTTATGTGATTGGATCTGTTTACATTCGTATTAACCATGCTTTCAGATTTTTCTGACTAAAGAACTGTCAGCTATGATGAGAAAGCTTCTCTTTACCGATTCACACGAATGAACTTTATGCTAGCAAACTTTTTCAGTAGCCTGTAGCATTCCGTGATGACACCTCACCCCAACCTGAAACACGTCAGTGCCAGAGCCCCGACCGATAAATCTCACTGGACTTTTAAGAGTCCATCAACAACACCACAGTCCTCCAGTGCTGCTTTTGGCTGACAGAACGAAAAGCTATATCGTGTACAAGAACTCTTGCCAAATTCAGCAAACATTGTCTTTCAGATATAAACCCTCTTGTTACTGCTGGTGAATCAGTTGGTGATTCACTGCTTCGCTGACTGATCATAATAGCCTAGAAGAGATTTTATTAGATTTGCCTTGAGGTAAAATTAGTCTCCTTACAAGCAACAACCCAACCCGCTACTTAAGCATGAGGCGATTAGATTAATATCCATATGATGAGAAGTTGATACTTGGGAAGTATATGTCCTCGAGGTAAGATGATGAATTTATTTATCATCCAATAGGGAAACAACCACAGTGCTCCAAGTTTTAGTGTGTGAAGAAAACAATGAGGCGCTCAAAGCTGGTCCTGAGGCCTTCTGCGCTGTTTGTCTTGTAGCGTAGGCTCGATGGATGATGTTTCTAATCCTTCTCGGAGCTATACACTGCAAAATGTGCGACTGCCTGTGTGTGCGCAACAGCAGAGCCTGAATCATCCTGGTTTTAGGGCTGCGCACCCTCAAAAACGTACTTTTCGGAACAGAAAATAAGTTCACTTGAGTTTTAACAATATGTGAACGCTCCACGTGCCGATTGCTCGGTCAGCATTGTAGAAAGCAAAGTGGCCCCAAGTTCATTCGATGACACACAATGACTGCCAGAGATGAGCATCGTATTTGATTATTACTATGGAGACAGAATGAGGAACATATTAAAAATGTAAATAGCAGAATAACGCACCACGACTGGAATACTCCAGGATTTATTCCTTTTGAAGAATGGATGGAAGAATTAATAAAAAAATGCCTGATATGAGGAATTAATATACAAGATAAATAATGATTGTAATACCTTTTTAAAGAGATGGGACTCCATGAATAAAATCGGCTAATTAATTTAGCCTGCTGTAGCCTGTTATCACCTCAGTGAATATCTGAAAATGAGATTATGCAAGATGAATATAGTGACTTCATGCGGCTGCCTTTGTTTGTGTGCACTATTGTTTGTTTTTTGTATACTGTAGGTTTTATATCCGTGTTTTATTTGATCGTGTGTACTGTCTTTTTTCCACTCCCTCTCCTTAATGTTCAAAAATTTCTGAAATTAAATTAGTGACACACTTATGGAAATATGCTAACATTTTGTAAGCCTAATTGTAATTTAAATCAGTGTAATTTTTTTTAATTTGGTGTCTTTTTTTGAATCAACATCTCAGGAAAATGTTATCTGTGTCTATTATTGGCAGTGGCTATTTACACTAACTCCGCTGCATAATCTGCATTAACATCAACAACAAATTTCTCTTAAAATGAAAACTTGGCTTATCTTAAAATTTCAAGGCAACTCACTGTACAGTTTTTGGACCTAACTTCGGACCAAGTTGTTCACTCAATCCAAGTCACCGAGTAAAGTCACATGTCTCTTTTCTGATCAGCTAACACACATTATTATTTAGAATGTAATTTATTTTTCTTTTCTGTTTCTTGGAAGTGGGTTTAAATTTTTCCCTTTCCTGAGAAACAACAGTCCAAACAGTCTATTGCTCCCCAGCTTGCTTCTATTTGGACTCTTTCTGACGGCACCCATTCACTTCCATTGGTGAGCACGTGACAAAATGCTACATTTGGCCGAATTTATTCTGATGAAGAAACAAACTCCTCTACATTTTAGAAGTGTACATTTTCAGCAAATTTTCATATTTCGGCAATGCACATATTATATAAAAAAATATATTTTCATAAAATGTGGCCCTTCTGTGAGTAATAACACATGCACTGACTTTATGAAGCAATAGTCCAGGAGCCTGTAATGGTGACAGTAGCACCAACGCTGGATTACTCATAAGACAAGCAGGCTATATGTAATAATTAGTGAAAAATCTATTCAAAGTGCATCTTTTTAAATGTTAATTCTAAGCCATCATCTGACAATTGTTCTGAATAAACAAGGACACAAAGTTACAACAAGAACACAATGGCATGTGAAAGATGCCAAAGAAGATGAATGAAAAATAAATATATGTAATGTGTTTGTGTGTGAAGCTGAGGTTCAACTATCGGACGGATTCTCCTCTCCAGTACCCTGGCATAGACTTTCCCAGGGAGGCTGAGAAGTGTGATCCCCCTATAGTTGGAGCACACCTCCGGTCCCCTTCTTAAAAAGAGGAACCACCACCCCGGTCTGCCAGTCCAGAGGCACTGTCCCCCGCGTCCACGCGATGCTGCAGAGGCGTGTCAGCCAAGACAGCCCTACAACATCCAGAGACCTGAGGTACTCCGGGCGGATCTCGTCCACCCCTGGTGCCTTGCCACCGAGGAGCTTCTCAACAACCTCAGTGACCTCAGCCAGGGTGATGGTCGAGTCCCCCGGTCCCCGGCCTCTGCTCCCTCAGTGGAAGACGTGTTGGCGGGATTGAGGAGGTCCTCAAAGTATTCCTTCCACCGCCCGACAATATCCCCAGTCGAGGTTAGCAGGTTCCCACCAGCACTGTATACGGTGTTGGCAGGGCACTGCTTCCCTTTTCTGAGCGTCGGACGGTTTGCCAGAACCTCTTTGAGGCCGTCCGATAGTCATTTTCCATGGCCTCCCGAACTCCTCCCAGACCCGAGTTTTTGCCTGCACAACCACCGGGCAGCGGTCCGCTTGGCCACCGGTACCTGTCAGCTGCCTCAGGAGTCCCATGAGCCAACCAGGCCCGATAGGACTCCTTCTTCAGCTTGACGGCATCCCTTTACTTCCGATGTCCACCATCGGGTTCGGGGAGTTACCGCCACGACATGCACCGGAGACTTTACGGCCACAGCTCCGGACGGCTGCGTCGACCAAAGAGGTAGAGAACATAGTCCACTCGGACTCAATGTCTCCAGCCTCCTCGGAATCCGGTCAAAGCTCTGCCGGAGGCGGGAGTTGAAGATCTCCTGACAGGGTCTCTGCCAACGTTCCCAACAGACCCTCACAGTGCGTTTAGGTCTGCCAAGTCTGTCTGGCCTCCTCCCCGCCAATTTAATCCAACTCACCACCAGGTGGTGATCAGTTGACAGCTCCGCCCCTCTCTTCACCCGAGTGTCCAAGACATGCGGCGGAGATCAGATGATACAACCACAAAGTCGATCATCGACCTCCGCCCTAGGGTGTCCTGATGCCACGTGTACTGGTGGACACCCTTATGCTTGAACATGGTGTTCGTTATGGACAGACCGTGACTAGCACAGAATTCCAACAACAGAACACCACTCAGGTTTAGATCGGGGGGGCCGTTCCTCCCAATCACGCCCCTCCAGGTGTCACTAGCATCACCAACGTGAGCGCGTTGAAGTCCCCCAGCAGGACGATAGAGTCCCCGGTTGGAGCACTTTCCAGCACCCCTCCCAGGGACTCCAAGAAGGCCGGGTACTCTATACTGCCATTCGGCCCGTAGGCACAAATGACAGTGAGAGTCCTCCCCCCAACCCGGAGTCGCAGGGAGGCGACCCTCCCGTCCACCGGGTTAAACTCCAACACATGGCGGCTAAGCTGGGGAGCTATGAGCAAGCCCACACCAGCCTGCCGCCTCTCACTGTGGGCAACACCAGAGTAGTGAAGAGTCCAGCCCCTTTCGAGGAGATGGGTTCCAGAGCCCAAGCAGTGCGTGGAGGTGAGCCCGACTATCTCTAGCCGGTATCTCTCAACCTCCCGCAACAACTCAGGCTCCTTCCCCCCCAGAGAGGTGACGTTCCATGTCCCTAGAACTAGGTTCTGAGTCCAGGGGTTGGGTTGTCGAGGTCCCGCCGACGACTGCCACCCAAACCACAAGGCACCGGCCCCTTACGGTCCCTCCTGCAGGTGGTGGGCCCACGGGAGGATGGCCCCACGTCCGCTGTTTCGGCTGACCCGGCCGGGTCCCGTGGGGCAAGACCCGGCCACCAGGCGCTCGCATGCCGGCCCCGGCCCCAGGCCTGGCTCCATGGCGGGGCCCCGGCTGCGCCATACCGGGCGACGTCGCGACTCCATTACGGTTTTTATCCATAGGGTGAGGTGGACCGCTCTTTGTCTGGCTTGTCACCTAGGACCTGTTTGCCTTGGGAGACCCTACCAGGAGCATATAGCCCCGGACAACCTAGCTCCTAGGGTCATTCAGGCACTCAAACCCCTCCACCGCGTTAAGGTGGCGATCCTCGGAGGGGCCTCAGCTTCAAGAGGAACAATGCGGGTTTCGTCCTGGACGTGGAACACTGGACCAGCTCTATACCCTCTTCAGGATGCTGGAGGGTTCCTGGGAGTTTGCCCAACCAGTCCACATGTGTTTTGTGGATTTGGAGAAGGCATTCGACCGGGTTCCTCGTGGTGTCCTGTGGGGGGTGCTCTGGGAATATGGGGTAAGGGGCCCTTTGCTAAGGGCTGTCCAATCCCTGTATGATCAGAGCAGGAGCTTGGTTCGCATTGCCAGCATTAAGTCAGACTTGTTCCCAGTGCATGTTGGACTCCGACAGGGCTGCCCTTTGTCACCGGTCCTGTTCATTATTTTTATGGACAGGATTTCTAGGCGCAGCCGGGGCCGGAGGGGTCTGGTTTGGTGACCACAGAATAGCTTCTCTGCTTTTTGCTGATGATGTTGTTCTGTTGGCTACATCTGGCCAAGACCTACAGTGTGCGCTGGGGCGGTTTGCAGCTGAGTGTGAAGCGGCTGGGATGAGAATCAGCACCTCCAAGTCTGAGGCCATGGTCCTCAGTCGGACAAGGGTGGCTTGCCCCTTCAGGTTGGTGGGGAGCTCCTGCCCCAGGTGGAGGAGGTTTAAGTATCTTGGGGTCTTGTTCACGAGTGAGGAAGGATGGAGCGAGAGAGATCGACAGGCGGATCGGTGCAGCTTCTGCAGTAATGCGGTCACTGTACTGGTCTGTCATGGTGAAGAAGGAGCTGAGCCGCAAGGCGAAGCTCTCGATTTACGGTCGATCTTCGTTCCTACTCTCACCTATGGTCATGAGCTTTGGGTCATGACCGAAAGGATGAGATCTCGGATACAAGCGGCGAAATGAGTTTCCTCCGTAGGGTGGCTGGGCGCTCCTTAGAGATAGGGTGAGGAGTTCAGTCACTCGGGAGGAGCTCGGAGTAGACCCGCTGCTCCTCCACATCGAGAGAGGCCAGCTGAGGTGGCTCGGGCATCTGTTCCGGATGCCTCCAGGACGCCTCCCAAGGGAGGTGTTCCGGGCATGTCCCACCGGGAGGAGGCCCCGGGGAAGACCTAGGACACGCTGGAGGGACTATGTCTCTCGGCTGGCCTGGGAGCGCCTCGGTGTTCCCCCGGAAGAGCTGGAGGAAGTGTCTGGGGAGAGGGGAGTCTGGGCGTCCCTGCTTAGACTGTTGCCCCCGCGACCCGGCCCCGGATAAGCGGAAGAAGAAGAAGAAGAAGAAGAAGTGTTTGTGTGTGTGTGTGTGTGTGTGTGTGTGTGTGTGGAGATAAATCAGAATTACGAAAATACAACACAATTTCTGAAACTTTACAAGTATTAATGGTACTAAAAGAACACTATTAATATTAAGGGCATTGATTAATTCAAGTTGTCGTCACCAATATTACATTACAATAATATTCAAGTGGGCTGTGTATTTACTAAATGACTAGACCACCGGGCTTTTCTACGTGTAATTATGCAACATGTATGCAACAAAAACAACAAAATGCTGTATATAATCAAAAAGTATCTTTCATATTAATGCGCATGTATATGAATCACGATGCCTAAATTATATACATGTTTACGAGTGGAAATGATTAGTCAGAATAATCAGATGCGCACAAAAAGAAAGAGAGAGAGAGGAAGAAAGGGACTGCAGGGTACGGAGATGCTCCAGCACTGCCACCAGGCTTGGCTCTCTATGAAAAGCAATTTTGCAGCAGATGATTCAACCTCCGATAGCTGTTTACTATCTGGGCAGCAGCAAAAATCTAGAGGATAATGAAAAAAGAAAGGGGGAGGGGGGTCCCGCTAGCTGGAGGGGCAGTAAGGGAGAGGATCCACAAAGACCCATTTGCTTACACGTGGAGCAAACGATACAGACTACCGAGACTGTAATCGTGCTCTATCATGTTATGCCCTGGAGTAAGTCACTTAACCTGAGGTTACTGCTTTATGACTGTCTCTGCAAGTCATATACTGTAATGGTCTTTTCACACTTAAAATATTGTTAACCTAGTGCCATTCTAAACCCTGGGCACCCAGAGCTAAAAGTGACCTTAACCCTGGCCTAGGTTTAAAAAGATGTTAACCCAAGGTTAAGTGCAGCTTAAAAAGCCTTGAAGCCACCCTGGATGAAAAGCGTCTGCTAAATGCCTGCAAATCATTTAATCAACATCGCTGATGCACTTGAATAATACTGTTTTTTTTCCTCTCGAATGAGACAATTCTAAACATCTAAATCTCTTTTGCCATCGACATTAAAATACGGCGCTTGTTGTCCTGGCTTTTACTGTCCAGCGCTGATGCTTTTATTGCATCCGTTAATCATTTCCACCTATTTATTATTTTTATTGCCCGTCTATAGCACTTAAAATTCAGGGTCAGCCTAAAAGGAGACTATTAAAAGTCTATCAGCGCTGTTTACTGTTTCTCCAAACGCAGCTTAGCACTTGCTCTTGTGAAAATCTTAAAACTTTATGACACTGACCTTGTAAGAGATAATAAAAACTGTTTTTTTCCAGTTGACCATGTCGTAAAATTCTTAAGAAGTTAGATATCACATGTTTATAAATACAAATCATTTTTTAAGGCGTTTCGGCACCCAGTTTTAATCTAGCCTCAGGATAGTGAACAAATATTATTTAAAGATACGGTCATCTTAATAGTTATGTTTATATCTTTAAGGGTTGTTCACACCAAGAACTAACAATAACTGTAAATATAAAGTGTATTGCTGGTAGACAGCTATAAACAGTTGATATATACGCAAATATATTTTCAATTATTATTAAAACCTGAGTTGCAATTATCCACATAGTTGCCGACCTTAGTGTTAACGACCCTTTACTGTTTTATCTTAAAATATGTAGATATGCAAGGAGTCTAATCTGCTATACACACTATTTACGAGGCACAGTACTTATGGAAATTTCCCATATTTTATTTTATTTCTCATGTCTCAAAAGCATACAGGAGAAAGGAGACTCATTATATTTAATACAGCCACTGGCTCCTACACCCTTAGATGCTCACTTGCCCTGGTCACAACTTCATTATGGCTCTTTTTTTTGCATTTTTATCTTTCTGCATGAATTCTTTATGAATGTTCTGCACTGGAAGGAAGTCTTTGAAAAGAATGTGTGTCAGCAGAGACCGGTTTTGGATGCAGCTGGTTCAAACTACCAAGGATGCAAAGGCGCCAGACAACTCCAGATATTCCCCCAGCTAGTTCCGTCCGTCTGTATCCCGCGCAAACTGCAGTCAAACAAATGCATGCCAGCTTGGTACATATGTTAGTCTGAGAAGCATGATGCAAATATACATGAACAAAAGCACAGTAATTTACCAGCACTGCTCTGCAACTGCATTACAGCCACCGAAGCAGCTAACAATGTTAGCTACGTCACACAAATAGCTTAATAGGCAAACAGGTACGGGCAGCGCCATTTAGCATAAGAGACAGGTCTAGCGTCCCTCCACCGCATGCACATATCCCAGCCTCAATGATTGACAATAGGCAAGAGAGTAAATCAATAAAACCTCCCTCATGTCCTCATTACAGCACTGCTCTGTGTTACTCAAGGCGACAGGCTACTGAAATTTTAAATAGCCATGAACAAGGAGCAATGCAGGAGCGCTGCCAGATGGAGAGGATGTGTCGATGGTAAAGCCACCTACCCGAACACACACTTTCTCACGCTCTGCTCCACGAAGAGTGTGTGTGTGTGTGTGATGCTACTAGAGGGGAGCAGAAGGAGCTTTCACGTTAACGGTCAGGGAAGCAGTTGGAGTGGTTTTCTGAAGTGTGGAGTGAAACGAGGATTTAATGGGACTAATATCCATTATTAATAGGGGAGACGTATGTAAATGTAGATTACGGATGGAAATCGCCAATTTTTTTTTTGAAGAACTGGGCACAGCTAGTCAGCCCAAGACCCTGGAGTACACTCACTCTCCACTCTGACACTTTTTCTCTAGCAAATGAACTCTTTCCTTTCGTGTGACTGCATCTCGATTTGGTAGCTTAAAGTCACATTTACAAATCTCCCACACGCACTTTCTTTTTTTTAAATTTTTTCTCACTTGCTTGATCGTGTTTGCTACCCACCCCGTTGGAAAACTGCATGTTGCCCTTTTATTGCTCAGAACACTTCTGAGTCGTTGTTTTTATGGATATTTTACACAAATATAAAAATAATTCTGATATTATTTGTCCTCATGTCTTATCAGTCTTATCCAATCTTATCAGTAAAACGACTTCACTGTAAATGAACGTTATTTTTGAGGGTCTAAAATAATAAGTAAAGATGACTAAATTACTAAAATAATTATTGCACAATACTAGCCCACTAACTGTTATGGATATTTTCTTTAAAAAACAAAAACAACATTTCAGCACTGCTGACACTGCTCTGTGCATTTTTAATGTTAATTTCCATGCCATTACAATCTGTGAGCACGTCCACTGGACACGTAAAGTATGTAAATAAACCAAGGAGCTTCCCAAACACATTCTTGTGTGTGGAACTAAGCCATGGATTCATGATCAACCGTTCAAAGGATGTGCCCAAGCCTCCATGGCTAATTAGAAACTGTCATGTTAGAACTTTGGCTTGGGCTATTCCTTGTAAATTATTCCAGTAACAAGGACAGCTCTATAGGCTACCGGAAGTCCAAGGCAGCCTGCCAGTTCAAAACGGGATTTAAGACTTAAAAAGACAATGCATATTCAGACAATATATAGGCTACATTAAGAACGTATTCTGTGTTAACAGTTTCTATGCGAGACAATCGCAACACATACGAATGTTAAAGCTGCGGTAACTTCTAGCTGTAAATAAATAGTAATCTCGCGGAAGAATATTCTAGCCGGAGCTACTTCTCTCTGTTTACGTGTATGGCGAATCACGCAGGTACGGGGCGACTCCGCAGTGGTACCTGTCCGAACCAGTTTAAATAATCCGAATATAAACACTTATTTTAGCTGTACAGGAGTGATTCAGGACACGCCAAAAAACATTGTTTGGAAAATGGATTCATGGTGTACTCGCTTCGTAAATTCCGAACACAAACACGTAACAGACTGCAGCTTTAATATTGAGTAACTTACATAGTTACGTTATTAGATACAGTATTCCAAGTCGTTACACCCTTTTTTTTGCTCCACACACAAAAACAGTTCCCCACTTGAAGCTACTCGTTATTGCAGCTGATGTGTCGTTCCTGAACGATTCAATTACTCATGTTTTGTCCAGAATGAATCGGTTGGATTAATGATTCAGCCTGTCCCTTGTCGCCACCTATTGGTCGACAAAAATCCCCAACATCATTACACAGAGTGCAGCGATATAAAAAGTCCTAGCGTTGGACTTTATATGAGTTTATCAAATTCATACGATATGGAATGTTTTCTGATAATATTTTACTCTATTCTTAATTTGTCTCAGTGGCGTTGGTAGTTTTAACATGTTTTTTTTCCAGTGAGATCAAGTAGAAAACATTGACGAGACCCAAGTGAGACGTAGTCTTTTTCTCAAACAGAAAAATCTGAGGAGAAGATTTAAGCAGAATTCTTCATTTGCGCTTCATTTCATCTCATAGCTGTCCAAGACAAGCAATTGAGATATTAAAAAGATCTCATTTGCGATTTTTATTTCCTATGAGATGCTGTCTTCTTTTCCCGTTCTTTTTCGCTCTCTCCTTTTCTACTATCCCCTTTCCAAACCTCCCAGCTCCTTTGTTCGTCAGGTGCGGATGGATGTTATCATTTCATTTCCTGCCTCCTTTCCTTGGGGGCAGCTCAGGGAGAATCCGCTGGAAAAGACCTGGAAAGAGCCAGTGCTCAATTATTCTCAGTAAACAGGGATGAGGAGGCTCGGTCCTCGTTCTCTCTGTCATTTGTTGGAGAAGGATAACAAGTCAATGATAAAGATCAGGCCCAGTCCAACAAATAAGGCTGGGACTGAGCTCTGTGCTTAAGAGTTTTGCCAAAGGCCATGAGTGAAACGGACCAAAGTTATCAGTTCGCTGTCATGCAGGATCTGTCTCTGACTAGTGAGTTTGAGGTCTGGCTTTACTGTAGGCAAGATGAGGTCTGGCTGCATATGAAGAGCAAAAGCCTGAGGATGATCTTAAACAGATGCTACAGAATGCAGACTGGCAGCATGGGATGAATTGTCTTGAATTTTGGATGGACATAGCCATTGGTTAGACTCTTATTTTGTGTATCATGGGCTAATGTTCTTTCTTTCTGCCCTCTGTAAAGTCTTTCACGACTAATACGGTGTAAGAAAACATGAATAAATAAACTGAACAGGAATAAATAAACAAATAAATCACTGTATAGGTGATGTGTATGTTTTCACAGTGTCAGCTTAATGTGAAGTGACAACGACAAGTGAGCCATCTGTTTGTTGACTTCCTGGAAAGTGTAAACACTGTAACCTTTGACCTTTAATGTCAATGTGAATCATTGCAACAGTCAACATTTCAGGTCTGGAATCCTGCCTTGGATTTATTTTCATTTCTTTCTTTTTTAGAGTTACAACTTGCAACAACACATATTTCTGACTCTGTACACAGATTGAGGCAAATGTATTTTTTAAAAGCAGGTACGAATCTCCTCATCAAGGGTGGATTGCTTTACAGCAGCAATAAATGCAAAGGTCTTCAAGTGCAAGTTCACCCACAAATGAAAATTCTGTCATTAATTATTCACCCTTGCATCTCGGGAAGACAAATTAAAATATTATTGATGAAATCTGAGAGCTTTCTGACCGTATTTAGACAGCAACACAAATGACACCAAATATATTAAGAACATCGGTAAAATAGTCAGTGGTGTTCTAAGAAACCAAAAATAAAGACTTTATTCAATTATTTATTTAATTAATCACAGAATTTACATTTTGGGGTGAACTATCCCTCCATCGTTGGAGAAAGCGTTGGATCATGTGTGGTCACAGTCAAATACAGTTTGCAATTACCATAGAAAAAGAAATGAAAATTCTCTCATTATTTGTTCTAGTTGTTGCAAACCTGTATGAGCGTGTGTGTATTTGTGTGTGTGCACGTGATAAGCAGATATTTTGAAGAATGCTGGTAACCATACATTGACTTCTTTATGGAAAAAAATACTGTGGTCAATGGCTTTCATCAGCTGTTTGGACAGAATTAAATTTTTTGGATGAATTTAATTGTAGAATGCTACTGTTTATCTTAAAAAAACGTAATGCCATATATGCCATATGGCATTAAGTTTTTTTTTGGATAGAGCAGTAGCACTTTTTTTTGGATAGAGCAGTAGCACTTAGAATATACAGAGAAAAGGGCTACGCTACTAAGCAGTGCTATTTGTGTGTTGCATTGATTTTGTGCGACGAATCGGTTCTCTGTGGCATATAGGCACTAGTGAGGCAGCTTACTACCACAGGTTGCAGAACGGAGCTCATGTCTTTGCAGATGCACTGAACGTTATTCACATACTCCTACACGGTAACCATCACTGCGTGCTGCCCACAGGGCATCACCGAGGCACTGTGCAGAATGCTGAAAGTCCCGTGGACGGTCACCGAGCATGAAATACTAATCAATTTGGCATTCCGGCAGGGCTGGTAGAGTTTGGCTGAGGAAGCAGACTGCACACAGGCAACAGGTGCGAACTGACACCTGTTCTGTGTTTACGATGACAAGCCTCAGCAGGAGGGAGGGGTGAAATACCTGTATTTTCCCCTCAGCCTTCCGTTCCCTCGCCTTTCTCGCTTTTATCATTTCCCAGAAGGTGTGCGGATGAAAGGGAACGAGAAGTGCCATGTGGCCAGTGCAGCCAAATCCGTCCTGTTTTCATCTTTCAGGCACGTGCACATCTTGAGTGGGCTAGATTTGAGCACTTTTAGTCATTTCTAGCCAAGCGGTTGGCAAAAACGGCTTGATAGCATTACACACACACGGGGAAGGGGGGAGGTTTATGCAAACAGCAGCGCTGGAGCTCCAGTCGTGTTGTTGTGAGCGCGGCACTAGTCGTCTCACCGAGCACAACTGCAGTAGGGTAATAGATGCAGGTGTCACGCGGACCGTTTCTGGCGCTTTCCTCCTGTGCTCGTTGTAGCTGGAGGAGACTTAGCAGAGGGAAGAGGGGTGGACTGAAAATGGGGATAATTGTCCTCATGCTGCGTGGGTTCTGAATTGCGGCCATTGCTCTCCGCACAATGCCTTTCTTCTTTTTTCCCTCTCTTTCTGTCGCGCAGCCAGTGGAACTCGACGTTGACCTGTCAGTCTGCAGAACTCTCACAATGCCGTTGGCCACAGAAGTTGATGCTAGAGCGTGTGTGTGTTCATTTAAGAGCGAGAGGTACATTTGAGTCGTGTTGTGGAAGGAACGGGGGAGCTGTGGCCCTCTTACCGTCAACGCTTTGCACGGGTCGAGGTTTCGATAGCCTTATTGCCCTTCATCTGAAAGCCGGCTATTAAAACTTTGCAGGTGATCTTAAGTATTTGTAGGCATTTTTTTATAGATGATACAGGCTGTAAATGTCATTCAACAACCAATCTAAATGTATAAAAAAAAACACTTGCATTTACATGTGACTTTGTATCTATTTTTACATGAGACGACCAACTTGTGGTCAGACAGCCCTTCAATTATCAGTCTGTTATATTTAAAGCTTATGTTGTAATGCATTAGATATACAAGAGATGATGCACAGCTGGTTATACTGCAAAATAAACCTAGACAGGGAAAGAGGTTCTCATTGTGAAGCAGGTCTTGGTTTATTTTGTGATAATGACTGACTGTCTCACTGAAAATTACCCTGACTATTAGACAGCGACTTACCAAATAAATACATGGACATGAGAAAGTGATTTGATCTTGCTTGTTAATTGACTTAATGTCTCAAAAAATAAACTTAAGATAAAATAGATTGTTGCTTTTTAAACTACGAGCCCAGCAGGCAACAAGACAAATGGAACAATATTAATAGATAAATTGCTGTTAGAATCCAATTTCTTACTCTATTTTAAAATCTCGGTCATCCAGTACTTTCATCCGTTGTACCAGTCCTTACGACCTGTCATTAGGCACATCGTTTGAAAAACAGAAAAAAAAACCCAACAGATTTTATATCCCATTTACAGATTTTTCTTCTTGTTTTAAACTTACACCATTTGTCAGAAAGCAATGAAGCAAGAAACCGTGTAGTTGTACCAACATTTTGGGTCACAAGATGGCACTGATCAGCTATAACAACTTGATACGATACTAGAACCCAAAGTAAGTTGACGAAAAGTTGCCAGCGGTCATTATAAAAACATTTTATTGCTCGATGGCTGACCAGGGTTTGAAATTTCTGCCGCGTTCTATTCAGTTTATTACCATTACCACTAAAGTTACCGCTTTTAACAAATACTAATGTGTCCATAAGCTTTGTTAGCAGGCCTACGCTACACACTCGGTCTGAACACTGTGTTCATTTACTGCTATTCACCTCTGCACAGCAGTTAATCATATGGGCAGGTCTAGCAAGTGTAGTCCTGTTCAGAATGTTTATTTGGACTTAGATTTAATTTAAATAAAGCTGATTGGGTTGGCAGCACCAATTCCATAAGGACAGACCGTGACCTCACCATTAGACTCTATAAACACATAAGAACACGTGATTTTTTTCTTAACAGTATAACACCATTCCAGCGGAGCTAATCAAGAGGTGAAAAGTTACCTCAGACGCAAGCTGTTTTAACTCTAATCACCATATATAACCTCAAAGTTTGCACAGAGCAAGATAACCTACCGTTGGCTGTCGTCCAGCTTCAGTATGTTATTCAAGTCTTGACTGCGAGTCAAGTACCGCAAGAAGTAGATCATGTTCATTTGAAGAGATTAAAAATATATTCAATCCCAGCATCATATCATAAGCACACTCAGCGCACTTTATTTTAAAAATATATATATGCAAATGCGCCCGATACATCTTTAAAGTGACAGTGACTCCTACTTTGCCGTCATTCTGCTTGACACACAGCGCGGAGAGCAGAAGTGATTTGGTGAAATGCCTTTAAATGCCATACATTAAGCTGTCAGAACAGCATTGCTCCATTCCGGGGTGCTGAAAAAGATATTCTTTCCATTTTCCGATGTCACTGCACCAGCCGATGCGAGAGTCAGATTGAAACAGAGCGACGGACGCGTTATGAACGCGCAGTGGGGTCAAAAACAATGGATTTCACTCGTGAAAAAGAAAAAAAAAAAAAAGGAAAAGAAAAAGCTCACGGGGTCACGACAACCCCACCGTGTGCATAGAAATCTTTATACTGTCATTAGTGTAATCAGTGGTGATGAATTGGAATTTAAAAGGCGTCGCTCCTGGATATGAAACGACTGTTAAGTTCGGCCCGTTCTATTAGGTAGTTGCTTATCATTAGAAAGTGCCACTGGTAAATTGGATCCACTGGAGCCAATTAACCACTCGAAGACACTGAACGCTGCGCATCCTCATGTATTTATTGATCAGACACAATTGCTTTAAAGTGGGGTCATCAGCATCGTAAGGCATGCTTTTCGCTCTTCAGCAACACATGTACTAAACGTGTACTTCTATTGCAAAAACAAGCTCTTATTTGCATCTGGCAAGCAGTTTATTATTCCAGATAGATATTTGCCATTTTAGCAGATGCTTTCATGTAGAGTGGCTTACAGTGCACTAATTGAGCACAATGCCTGTGGGATAACCTGGGGTGAAGTGTTTTGCTCAAGGGCACAATAATAATTGAGCAGGACAGTAAACTCAGTACCTTGACACTTCACTGACTGGGACTGAACATGCAACCTTTATTATAGTTTCAATGGTTACCTTCACTACTAGCATGCCTGTGCACATCTGCTTCATATGTGTGTGTGTGTGTGTTTTATTATTGTAATTAATTTTCACAATGGAACACCAGTAGGTTATATAGACATAAGAAAAATGTATTTTATGATCTTTATGATATATTTATTGTTGTTAATTACTAATATATATATATATATATATATATATGACATTTTAGTTTTTACCATTTATATCGAGGTATTATAGATCTCATTGTAGACAGTGTCATACTGTGCCAGTGTTGCATCACTTTACATCTTTACATCTGAAAAAAACTATCAGTGGTGTCTATTTTCAGAGTTTCCACATTAGACTCAAGTTGCCTTAGTGTCAAGTCTGGTTCAAAGAAATCGTGGGCATGAAACAAAACCTGGCATGAGGCTCATGATCTCCACCTCAAAATAAGCTCGCAGCACTCTTATTTATTCAGTAAAGGAACACTAAGCACATTTCAGTTACAATTCAGTTGATTTATTTCCATTAATAATTTCAAGCATACCACTGAATACTCCAAGTCGATTTCTGTGCAACAATAAGAGAGAAAATATTTTTTATTAACAAAAAATCAACACCCCTGAAGCTTGGACTCCCTCACACCGACGCACACCACGACTCCATCCACGCAGTGTTTTGCCCCTACAGAGGACAAACACAGTGCCCCTGCTGCTCAACAATCTATTTTACACAACAAGGAACTAGGCCACGGAGTCGGTGCTTAGCGAAGCTTTCATCTTTTTCAGCATTTATGCAGAGCTCATCTCACAGCAGACTCCCAAAGCTGCAAATAAGTGTACTGTAATGACGTCTTAAGTCTGTACCAGTTTACTCAACTTAATGAGTTGCAAAACTATGCTAAAATGTTCCAGTAGCAGATTGCCACCACATTTCACGCAGTCCGATGGCAGCGGGTAGCTTTAAATTGTCCTCACGCAGGCTTTGAACTATATCCAGTTCTAATTACAACAATAATATTCAGTGTGCATTTAAAACACGGTCAATGTACAGAAAAATACAGAAAAAAAACATTCACATCACGTGCGATGCAGTTCAGATTTCTGAAATGCTCTGAAAACAGAAAGAGACTGAATTGATAAGAGCTGTAAAGTGTTTTCAGACTTTTAAAAGTCTCAAGACTGTGGACTCGTGAACCGTGGCAGGCAGGGAGCCCAGCAGCATCCTAACAGTGCCCCAGTTTCTCCAAGTCAAGTTATTATTATTCATGTGTTCCTCAAAATAGGAAGCCTGTGAGAGGGAAAGTGAGAGTCTGGCCTGAAAAGTAGTACAATGGCACTCAACGGTACTCCCTTGTCCATCATTAGTGAGCAGAGGATTAGGTGATGGGCGCCATCCATTTCGGGAGAGATCTGCAGGACTTTAATTACCTGTGTGAGCTCTCATCACGGTCCCGCAGAATTGAGACCAGAAAAAGAAGGGCTAGAGACAGGGAAGAAGGGCTATTAGTGCCTCGCGTTCAACTGAAGCTAAATTAGTCTTTGATTTACAACCGGATAAAATCAACTTCTCCTTTGTAGATAGTGAAGGTCATAGCAGATACACCCGTGCGCGATTAGGACACTTAATAGGGAATTCACTAAGAATGCGCTGTGCCTACTGATAGCGCTGTTTTAGCAGTTGTGGTTATGCTAATCAGTCCACAGAATTTGCGCTGAACACAAATGCAGTTCTTAAGGGTTGGTTTTAAGCAATGTTGTGGTGAACACAGCAGACTCAATTGTTTCTTTAAAATGCCAAGTTTTGTGAATAAAACGTTATGTATAATGAACCTTATTTACATGGTAAGGACATGAATTTAAAAAAAAAAAATATTCCCTGCGCATTGCTACTTTAGTGAAATTAGCAGCTGGGTAAACTAAACTGGTTAAATAATGCAATGTTAATTTTGTTTTTTTTTTTAACAGTGCATTGCTATTTTAGCACATTTACACACTTTTTGCAGGATTGCAGGTGATCTTTAAAAAGCAGAAAGTGGGCTTGTCTAAATAAATATAATGTGTTGAATAAATGTTCACGATTAATGTAACGCAACGATAAACCGCGATGCAAGTTGTGAAAAAGGGTGCATGAAATCTACATGAAAAGAGATCAAATAATGTGCAATCTATAATTTACATTAAAAATTTAAACATTCACTGGACAGCAGTTTTATTATATTAAATCTACTGGTTTGTGTGTGTGTTTTTGCCAAAAGTGGTAATTTAGCATAATTACATTTTAATTAGCATTTATCAAGAGGTTTGCCAAGAATGGGGTAATCAAAATAAATAAAACTTAACAATTACCTTAATAACTATTAATAAGCAGCAAATTAGAACTTAAAAACTTAAAAACTTAAAAAGTCTTAGTTAATAGTAAATAAGTCTTAAACTGTTACCATAAATGTTTGCGAATAAATATTAATGATAAATATAACGCAACGTAATTCTGATGGCAAATAGTGATGCAAAGCTGCATTCTATAATGAGTCTAATTTACATAAAAAGAGGCCAAATATAATATTCACTGTGCATTGCTACTACTTTATATTTGTATATAACTATTGTTTAACTATTGCACTAGTTCAACTTGGTTACAGTTATTCTTTAAAAATCCAAAAGTGTGTTCATCTGAATAAATAAAATTTCACCTTATCGACATAATGTAATGTTAATTGTGCTGGAAAATAGCAATGCATGTTGTTAATAAGTTGTTGCCTATAATAAATATATATATATATATATTCACTGCATAAGGCATTTAGCTGATTACTGATTATGGGTGCTCTCAAAAAGCCAAAATTTAGCTCTTTTAAATAAACGGTTATTATTCACACTTTACCATAATTTTAAGAATATGATCAATATGGCGCAATATTAAATCACACTACAAAAACCTAAATTTACATAAAAGGGCATGTCTGTGATTCTAATAATGGCAATCTGAACATTCCATTACAGTAAAATTTTACCACAATTAGTTAAAAGGCTAAAAGAGATGAACCTAACTGTCATTATATTGACCAACATGATAATGCGTGTTGAAAATCACAGTTTATTCGGAAACAGTAAAGCACTCTGATGACTATTACCCATACCTTGTATATTAATTGATTAAATACTTCATTCATTCATTCGCACGCTCACTTATTTCTAATTCTTTAAATTCTGAAGCAGGTCTTAGTTATTCTTTGGACTCTTTTCACCATAATGTTGTCATACGGGAATTGTCCTCTTCCTCATTGTCCTTCTGCTTTGAAAGCAAGTATTTCCTGGGAGGTTTAGGAAC
Source organism: Puntigrus tetrazona (assembly GCF_018831695.1). Lineage (NCBI taxonomy): Eukaryota > Metazoa > Chordata > Actinopteri > Cypriniformes > Cyprinidae > Puntigrus > Puntigrus tetrazona. The sequence continues at coordinate 17,244,649 of NC_056706.1, read as the reverse complement.
CGCATAGTCATCGACAGAAGCTGCCAGTATGGGTATTCATGCCCACTGGATCCATCACTGTGCCCAACATCTTCCAAGCATGACCTTTGACCTCCTCAGGTTCATCATAGAGCGATGGAGGCCCACTTGGGGCCACACCACAACCTTCTGGTTCATCATAAATGTGCTCCACTTTTTTGTATGAAGGTGTTTTTTGTTTGAGAAACGAGATCTGATTGCAGTTTCGTCTATAATATCATAAAGTGGTTCTGTGTTTTGTAATTTGCCTTTCTTGTCATTTTCACAATTGGGTTCTACAAACATGGGTGGAGGGTTTGATGCCGACAAAGTCTCTCCCATGTTCTTGCCAATGGTGTCAAAGGGCAGCGAGTAGTCAGAGTCCTCGGGTTGGAGCATGTGAACGACGGTCTTTTGTTTCTCGCTTCTCCCAGGACTTCCCCCGATCAGGATCAGGGCCATGGCTCGAATACATCTCATCCTCGCTGTTGACCAAAGGACAGCTGCGGAAGTTCTTGACCTGGCTCTTTCACGCGGAGGCCTGGTGTCCAGGTTCAAGCTCTTGACTCCGGGTCAGAAGTTTCTCAGCAGGGGTTCGAGTCTGGTTTGCTGAGGGTTCTGGGGTTGTTTGGGTCCGCCTCTGACTGCTCTGTCAGTCACCATACTGTAGACGCCTACATTCTCTGCCACAGCTCTCATTCGAGGTGAAGGGGGCATGGCATCTCGCCCACGCTTGATATCTGCTTCTGAGGTAAGTTGACTCTGTGTAGATTGATGGCGGCCTCTACAGATTGGAAGATGCTGTTTCCTTGCTTTGTGTCGAACTCAAAGTTGCCTTCCCCCGAGTCGCATCTTCGCCCAGCCTCGAAGGAAAATGTTGCCTGTTTGTTGAAAAATATATACATTTAATCAGTCGTAAGTAGTAAAAGATGATAAAAAAAAAAAAAAACTGTGCATGTACAATACCATCCAAAACGGAGAGTACGATTTTTTTTAAATGTTATCCTCACCATTTTTCTGCACATTTTGAAAGATTGCATCAGAAATTGTGGAAACCCAGCTAGTAATAATAACAGTGTAATTCTGTTTATCTCTATGCAAGACATTTTCAAATATAATTTGTGACCCTGGACCACAAAATTTACCCTGATACATTTTCTGAAATTGAGATTTGAATAAATAAGCTTTGCTTTGGATTGTTACGATATGACAGTATTTGGCAGAGAAACTGGACTCTGAGGGTGCAAAAATATACAAAATCTAATATTAAGAAATTCACCTTAAAAAGTTGTCAAAATGAAGTTCTAAGCAATGTGTATGACTTAATTCAACACGATCTTTAGTGTCACTAGCTTAGGCTGCTTTATTTATTTATTTATTTATTTTTTCATAAGGCAGTCTGGATATTACAATAACATCTTTTTACAGTTCAATATCCCCATCACTCTACCGAATGACAGAGAGCACACACTCCACTAGCATTAGCTGAAAGACTTCAGATCACTATCAAAGCCATACCTTGTCTCTGCCGAACCTGCGGAGGAAGCGATAGGGCCAGGAGTAGAGAACTTCTCCCGTCTTTGGTTCCTTCAGAAGGAGGCTATCAAAATCAGTCCGTAACAGCACTGTTCCTTTCAGGCCGCATCTCTCAGAAGCCTCTGTACGCCTCACCGTCACCTTAAAGTCTTTCATTGCTGAAGACAACAGAAAGGAAAAAGCTTTGCATAAACAATGTGCCAAAAGCATAGCATATATCAACCACATAACAATGGATTCAGCTAACTTGTGGCTTTCTGAAGGCTTATGAGTGTATTAGATATTCAGCTGTATGTAGAACTGCATTAGAAACTACATCTGTTGGGTAAACCTGAATGGGCTTCTATTATCATAAAAAAAAAAATTATATTACAAAATGTTATATAAATGTTATAAACTATTAAATGAAATTTAAAGGCTTTTTCTCAGTGAATGAGTATGCGATTCTACCCATTTGAACTCTTTTTGGAAGCAGATGGTACGTATCAGAGGTCATTCTCACATATGTACAATAATTTAGAGCAGCTTTCTTTTGATGCGGCATGTATGCAATATAATTGGTTTTTCACACAAGTGTACAGATTTAGCACATGCACTGTTGAGAAACAAGCATCTTATTAGATGCTCTCGGTTAATAAAGGTCAACACCCTGTTCGCTTCTGCTGAACTGCAGGGTGAACTGTGTGCTGCAGGAGTCTGCTGCTGCTCCAGAGGGATTGTCTATTAAAGGGCTCACCATGCAGATGTATTTCTGCATGAAGCAGACATGGGTGATGAAACTCTATTAATTTCCTGAGGTGAAGTGTCAAAGAGAGATTTTTCTGTACATGTCATTCAGTCCAAAAACAGTCGACCCATAACAGTGAGCTATTAATTCAGGCTCTGCATAGATTGAATGCAAATGAGGATGCTTCTCAAAGTCTGATTTAATAGCAGTAGTTATATATATATATATATATATATACATACATAGATACATATATACATACATACACACACACATACATACATATATATATATATATATATATATATTTGTTTTAGTTTTAGTAATAATAACCCAAAAATAAACACCAATTTGCATATTTTTATAATCTTTTGGCAATTCATTCATTCATGTTATTATATGTTACCGTATTTTGGGCATTTACTGAACTGAGAGAGAAACAACATTGAAGAGAAAGACTGGAAGAAAATGAGTAGAGGCCTGGAACTAGGACTTGACCTCACGTCATAAGGTCATCATTTCAGGCCACACTTTGGCATAGTCATGTGAAACTTTTTGCATAATTATGCCAATAATCGTACTAGAAAGGGAAGAGAGAGAGAAAGGCTGCGATGTGGTTTGGAGGTATCTTTTTTCCGTTTGAAACGTGGCTCCTCCAGCCACAGTCAAACTTCATTGAGAGGAAGTATGTCTTTGCAGAGACAGTGCTGGCTTCTGTTTGCAGCTGTCAGAACAGAAGCAACCACTCCACACCTCTCAGCAAATAAAAAAGAATGGCACTTCCTGCAAAAGAACAAAAAAGCCACACTATATACAGACTAGTGTAAAAATGAGACTCATTTCCATATTTACATCCTGTTGTCACAGAGCAACAAGTGGTGAGATTCATATGCAAGATTCTCTCCTTTACTGCTCTACATCTGGCAATGCACCAAATTCACAGCAACTGTTTTGTGGTTGTAACCCTCCATTTCCACTTACTTTCCACATGACCTCATTTGCATAACACATCTTTCTCCTTCCAGGTGTGTGTTGTGTTCAGGAAGTTGTAAAATCATAAAAGGTACATTTTACGCGAACAGCGCGTTTCATGTAGATATGAATAGAGTGGGGTCTAAAAGTCGGAGAGCTCTTTTACTGTAAAATGCACAGCACCTGCTAAGTTGCAGCATAAGCAGAGGATTTAGCAATTTTGCTAGTAGGAGGTCACTGTCCACCGGCTACTTGTGGTCAAACATAAGGTCACCATCGGCCAAATAAACACTTATCTCTTCTAAATATAGTGTTTTATTCACACCACATTCTTTCTGGATTCACCAAGGCTAAGATTTTACAGTATTTTGGATGCAAAGTAATAATTTGTGACACTGATTATTTTAGACAACGAATGTTTTTATTTTGTACTAATGTATTCCTTTATTATGGATATATTAAAATAATTCAAACTGACACAAAAGTATAATTTTACCTAATATTTCTATTTCAAACAAAGATGTTCTTTTGCATTTTTTTTCGCTTGTTTTTAACACTGATAATACTAAGATTTTTATTTATTTTTTTGTTGCAACAAATCAAATTTCTGAAGAATCATGTGACACTGAAGATTGGGCTAATGACTGTTGAAAATAAATTAAATAAATTAGAATTTAAAATAGTATAACCAAAATAAAAGTATAACCTATAGTTATTTTAAATTGTCATAATTTAACAATATTTTTGTGACCATACGAGACTTCCATTAAAAAAAAATCATTAAAAATCATATACCAACTGCAAGTGTTTTTAACGATAGTGTAATTTTATCCTGTCCAGCAATACGCTTTGATTTTACTTAGTGACAAATCCGCATCAGAACTAAACCTCAAGCGGAGTCAAGATGAGCTATATTTTTTCTGGTCTCCTGGCACTAATGTTTTTGAATCTGGGATGTGGTTTCACATACCAGTGATCTGCTGCTATTTGATGTGGTTTACAGCTTTTTAACATCACTAATTTCGCCATAAGGTTTTATTCACTGACGACTTTATGCGTTTGTTGTGAAAATGTTGCATCCCGGTGTAAATATCTGTATGTGCCGCAAAAAGCAGTAGTTCCACAGCCTTACTGTTCCCCTCTTATCGCCGAGTTCCTCTCGCTCCCTGTTACCCTGCTGTCGCTTGACAGAACAAGGCCTTCTGATATTTAAATTGAAACAGATGGATTTGATAAACTGTCTGAATGCGAACTCCCCAAGCCCGACGCATTCCAGAGAGGAAAGAAAGCAACAGAATGCTGAAGCTCACGCAGACATATGGGCCAACTTTCTGTGGACTGAAATAAGTCAATTAGTTTAATGAGATCATTTAAATGCCATTTCTCAATGCGAGCAAATATAGGAACATAATGACCCATGATTAAACAGTCAGGGTAGTGTTGAAATGCCTGGTGAAGTTAGACTGGCTGAGGTGGATTGTCTGGCACCTGTGCTGCATCACTGATGTGTGTTTTTGTACTTCCACTTCTCTTGACTGTCATCTTGCTGAAAGCCACAGTGTGAAACATGTCCACTGAGGGCTTTTATCTGTCTTTTCCATCTTTGGGGATGTGTTTTTGGTTATTGTGTATCGTTTATGTTCGCTTGATAGTCTGTTCGCCTCTTTTTCAATTTGCTCAATGTAAATGAACAGATGGAAAAATAAACCAAGACTGCATTTCAATGCATTCATGCAAAATTACTTAAACTGAGGAATTGGTAATAATAAATTTTTAAACTCACTCATTACAAATAATATAGAGAATAATATCATATCAACTGCAAGAATTGAAAACAATGTCGGTCCAGCTTCATCTCTTCTGGGAAGGCTGTCCACAAGATTTAGGGGTGTGTTTATGGGAATTTTTGACCCTTCTTCCAGAAGCGCATTTTTGAGGTCACACACTGATGTTGGACGTGAAGGCTTGGCTCTCACTCTACGCTCTAATTCATCCCAAAGGTGTTCTATCGGGTTGAGGTCAGGACTCTGTGCAGGCCAATCAAGTTCATCCACACCATACTCTGTCATTCATGTCTTTATGGACCTTGCTTTGTGCACTGGTCAAGTTGGAAAAGGAAAGGCTCCGAACTGTTCCCAAGAAGTTGGGAGCATGGAATTGTCTAAAATAGAATTGTCTTGGTTTGCTGAAGCATTCAGAGTTCCTTTCACTGGAACTAAGGGGCCAAGCCCAGCTCCTGAAAAACAACCCCACACCATAATCCTCCCTCCACAGAACTGTACACTTGGCATACTGCAGTCAGACAAGGACTGCTTCTCCTGGCAACCGCCAAACCCAGTCTCGTCCATCAGATTGCCAGATGGAGAAGCCTGATTTGTCACTCCAGAGAATGCATCTCCACTGCTCTAGAGTCCAGTGGCGGCATGCTTTACACCATTGCATCCGACGCTTTGCATTGCACTTGGTAATGTATGGCTTAGATGCAGCTGATCGCCATGAAAACCCATTCCATGAAGCTCTCTGCGCACTGTTCTTGAGCTGAAGGCCACATTAAGTTTGGAGGTCTGTAATGATTGACTGCAGAAAGTTATGTGCCTTAGCATAACGTGTCCTACCACTTTGTGGCTGAGTTGCTGTTGTTCCTAAATGCTTCCACATTCTAATAATACAGCTGACCGTGTAATATTTAGGAGCGAGGAAATTTCTACAATCGGATTTGCTTTACTGAGCTCCTGAGAGCAACCCATTCTTTCACAAATTGTAAAAACAGTCTTAATGCCTAGGTGCTTGATTTTATACACCTGTGGCCACGGAAGTAATTGGAACACCTGATTCTGATTATTTGGATGGGTGAGAGAATACTTTTGGCAATATAGTGTGTGAGTGTGTGTGTGTGTGTGTGTGTGTGTGTGTGTGTGTGTATGTGTGTGTGTATATATATATATATATATATATATACACACACACACACACACATATATATATATATATATATATACACACACACACACACACACACACACACACACACATATATATATATATATATATATATATATATTTATATATATAGGATGCATATCTGCATTCAATTTTATCTAAATAAATGCTGTTCTTATAATCTTTGTATTCATCAAAGAATCCAGAAAAATAAAAATACAATTAATAAATTAAAAATATTTAAAATATAAAATTCAGTTTAGCATATAATTTTTAGCAGCCCTGGAGTAAGGGCTGCTAAAAATTCAGCTTTGCCATCACAGAAATAAATTACGTTTTAAAATATATGCTGATATTTCAAATTGTTATAATATTTCCAAATATCACTGTTTTTACTGTATTTTTGATCTAATAAATAAGTGAGCATGAGATCATATTGTTCAAAAACAGAACAAAAAAAATTAACTTTTGAATGCTGGTGTGTGTGTGTGTGTGTGTGTGTGTGTGTGTATGTGTATGTGTATTTTGTTGTTTTTGTTTTTTTACACCCAGAATTCCAATACAGAGTTATCTGTATTAAATGTACATGGTTTTACCTTCTTTAAATATACTAAATTGTTCAAACAGGTCAGAATTTGATGATTTTAGATATGGCTTTCACGCACGAATGAGAAAATATGTGCATGGTACACAGCTGCTATCAACATTTCACATAATTTCACAAGAGCCAAACTTCCCTCCTAAAATAATGTTCTCAAATAATGCCACATCTGATGAAATGTAATGAAAGAGATGAAATAAAAGTAGCAGGTGTTACAAAGAAAGAACAGCACATTATATCAACCATCAAACAAACAGCACTTACCCAGCATTAATGAAGACAGAAAAATAAAAATGGATGAAAAGGAAGTCAAACAGGGCACTGAACAATCTTTAAAAACGACAGGATATTGCGCGTTTACACAGATAGTGGTCAATCTGCAAACAAGGCGGACACTTGTGTGATATTTTTTCCACCACAAGAGAACAAAGATGAGCCACAACTTTCCACTGCGTAACAGAGGAATGAAGAAGTTAGTTGCTGGTTTACAATATTCACAGCACAAAAACTAGAGGTGTCAGACTAGTCAACAAGCCTATGTCAGCGAAAGAGTGTCATTTATTGTGCATCTTTAACAGAAACTAGCAACAAGACTTTTTTAAGGTACTTCACCAGATCTCTAAAACCAGCTCATCCACCAGAAGAGCTCCACGAGCTACTCCTCTTGTGACTTTGATATTGTGCGTGTACATTCATATTCGTGGTTCGGAATAATTTTGTTGTAATTTTGTGGTTTTGTACACACTCCACACTTCCTTACCAGTTTCTCTGCTGCAGTAGAGAGTGTTGTCCGCCATCGCAACGTCATCAGATTCAGCATGTAAACTGTTTCCTCTCATCGCTCCTCTCTCTGGCCAGCTCATCTACAATGAACCAAAACATACAGCAGTTTATAACACGCAACGCAAACTTTAAAAATGCAGTTTTTAAATTCACTAAGCCTGTAATAACCTTAGAGCAAATAAATACAGGTGTGTAAAAAAGTTTTGGCCCCCTTCCTTTTTTTTCTGCATGTTTGTTACACTTTAATGTTTCAGATCATTAAACAAATGTAATTATTAATCAAAGATAACACATGTAAACACAACGTGGATTTTTTTAAATGACAGTTTTTACGAGAAAAAAAGATCCAAAACCACATAGCCCTGCGTGCAAAAGCGTTTGGGACGCCAGCAAACCACAGTGAGAGCCATTATCCACAAACATGGAAACATGGAACAGTGGTGAACCTTCCCAGGAGTGACCGGCCGACCAAAATTAGCCCAAAAGCGCAGTGGCGACTCATCCAAGAGATCATAAAAGACCCCACAAAAACATCCAAATAACTGCAGGCCTCACTTGTCTCAGTTAAGCTCAGTGTTCATTATTCCACCACAAGAAAGAGACACTGTAAGAAATGACCTGCATGGCAGAGATCCAAGATGAAAACGGCTGCTGAGCAAAAATAACATAAAGGCTTGTCACAGTTTTGCCAGAAAACCTCTTGATGATCCCCAAGACTTTTGAGTAAATACTCTGTGGACTGACAAGAACTTTTAGAAGGTGTGTGTCCCATTACATCTGACTTTGGAGTGGCCTAGTCAAAGTCCTGACCTGAATCCTATTGAGAGGCTGTGGCATGACCTTGAAAAGGCAGCCTGATAACCCTTCAATGTGGCTGTATTACAACAATTCTCAAAAGATGAGTGGGTCAAAATTCATCCACAGCCCTGTAACAGACTCATCGCAAACCCTCGATTGCAGTTGCCGCTGCTAAGGGTGTCCCAACCAGTTGTTAGGTTTAGGTTTAAACTTTCATTTAAAAATATTTGTTGTGTTTACTTGTGTTATTTTTGATTATATCTAAATTTGTTTGATGATCTGAAACGTTAAAGTGTGACAAACATGCAAAAATAATAATCAGGAAGGGGGCCAACACTTTTTAACACCGCTGTAAGTAATAAATAAAATAAATGAATAAAATAAAAATAGTCACAAATATGTTTGTAAATTAGATTTAAATAACATTTTATATATGTTCTTAAATGCATTTTTGAGAATTCACACTGTTAGTCCTCTACCGGCAAGTGTCATTTTCAGTGGTATATGCAATGGAAATTCTCTCCGCACTTCTTTATTTTTTTGCACCAGCTGAAATGCAGTTTAACTTCACCATAAGACCTCGGACAAATGGCCTTTGTTGAGGAACCCACATTCTGAGCCAACAATCGCTCTCCAAAACTGAGCCAAAGTGATCATATTATGTTCTCAGCATAAAGCCGTATTCATTTCCCCCAGTGCATTACATCAAGCTCTTCCATTCCACAGCGTTCCTCATTCAACAGCCACAACACAGCTTCTACTGTTGGCTTTCTGTAGCACCACTTCAGTTACAAATTCTAAAAGACAGCCACCTTTTTTAGGCAAAAGCTAAAAAGCTGGAGGAATCTGAGACATCATACGTAATCTTAAGGTTTCTATTGGTCTATACCAAATATATACAAATCCAAAACTGAATGGTTCGATTCCATATTTATTCTAGCATCACAATTCTAGCATCACTCTTGCTGTTTCTCACAGATGTAGGGATTTGATCAAATCGTCTCACATTTGCTACAGACATTGATAGATTTACAATCAAAGAGAAGTCGATTTTTCATCTGGCAGACAAAGCCCGGCAAAATTCTGATTCATGATTTGGAGTATGAATTCAATTTGTCGTGCCCCATATGAAGCTGAACTGAAATTTACACTAAAATGAAAGGAAATGGAATCCATCCATCCCTCCAGGATCAAGTTTGATGACCCCTGTCCCACACCAAAGCAATCCCTAAACTAGGGTGACCACAAAAGCCAGGATTCCTATATTGCCTAAAATATCTAGCTTTTGGCTTTGCTTGCCTGCAGACCAATCGGTATATGACATCGTTTCCTTACGTTTTCAAAATGCTCTCGAGGTACTTTGAATCAAAGCAATACAGAAATCTTGGCCAGGACACGTCCGGGAAAAAAGTTACGTATGGCCACCCTACCCTAAACCTACAAAATACTGCTAAATGTTAAAGTGGTAAAGAAATGCATTAGTCAATGCAGTCGTGCCATTTTAACTTCCTTTTGAGTTGTTTTGCTGAACCCCAGTTTACGGTTCAGAAAAATATAATTAGTAATTATGTGAGAATTAGGCTTTATAAATCGAAAATGTGGAACGTAAAATTATACTTTGTGTGAAAATAAAATAAAATAATAAAAGTTGAGGGAGTTGCACTGTCTCTAGTGTTCTTTTCAACTGGAGTATGCAGCGTTTCGTATGTATAAATACATTTTTGGAGTTTGTAGAGGCACGTATTTCCAATGAGCCTGTGCATGCCATGTATCTTTCCTATGTATCTCTCTTTATGTCTGTCTGTCTGGTATCTAATTAGAACATCTGTTCATCTATCCATCAACCTGTAGGGCGTCTGTCTCTCCATCTATAGTAATTAAATACAGTATGTATCCATCCATCTGTTCATTTTCCTCACTGTCTTTCAATCAGTCTTTCTCTTTTCTTTTCTTAAATTAGTATTAATTCAGTTTCATTTAATGACTGAATAACCGTAATTTAATATCCTTACGTTCAAATTTGAATTGCAGTTCTGCATTCTTTTTTCTACCTTAATTCAAATGCAGTTATTGAATTGGACTTTTACAGGCAAACTTAATTTAGTTCTGAAAGGTGCGCAATTCCTGCTGGCAAGCAGTATCATCTGGGGAAATTCTAGCTATATCTAGGGACTAAAACCACTAAGGAACCACTCACACTTACTTCAGAAGGTGTTAAAATTCAGTTCATGTGGATACTAAAGAGAGGGTTTTTAAGAAAAGCGTATTAGTGTGAAAAAGGGTGTGAGGTCAAACCACTATAATAGGTACTGCTTGAGTTTTAAAATGAGATGTTATATTTCGAGAAGCTGTACCATTTAAGTACTCAGTATTGTACTTCTTAGCTCAATTCTTAGCTTATTTACAAAGACTTTAACCCATGGCCAGAATAGAGCAAGAGTGAAGCTCTACATGTTTCCACTGTCCACAGAGAGCTTACAAACCTCTAAAATCCATTAAGTCAATGTCACTTGGCAGTTACTTCCTTTATTTAAACTATAACCATCACTTACAACATAATATATATATATATATATATATATATATATATATATATATATATATATATATATATATATATGGTACAATGAGATATGAAAACAACTTCCCTTTTTTAAAAATAGATAAAAAACACATTCAGTGGAAACAAGCTCTTCTTTGGACAACTAGAGAAGCATGAGAAACTCAATGAGTCACACAAGCAAGTTTCTGCTCAGCTTTGAAGGGCTTTTACACCTGCTGAGAAGACAAAAACCTTGGCGAGCTGTTGCAATTTGAATCCTAACGTATGCAGATATTTTTGCATAAGCAGCTGACTCTATAGTCTTGGCAGATGTAAGTCTTTTACACTGGTATGCAACAGGAGCTTCAAAAACACAACTGCGGTTACAAAGCCTGGAACAAAACACGGGACCAAACCTGGAAACTTTGATATAAGCGCTATGCTACGCAATCAGGCGTCAAATGAGGCGTTGCACCACAATATTCCAAAACAGAAAAAAAAGGCAAAAGCAGTGTCTTTTCCAATGCTGGAAAGAGGCAATCACACAATTTAAAATCAGTGTTAAATACCGGAAAGGCGATTTCACACAGTTTCTGGATCCAGTCCTCCAGTTCAGCTGTCTCAACAGCGAAAACAAATGTCTTTTCAGTTGTCTCCACCAAAAAAGGTCCACAATCCCGTGGACAGCCTTCGACATCAGCCTCCGAAACACGAATGCAGTCGCTCATTTTTATCACCTAAAAAACAATAACATAAAACTCAGAAATTCAGATTCATTTATTTTGAAATGTATGCAAACAAGTGGAACGACACGGCTGCATTTAAATACGCTCAAAGATTTACGAACTGTGTGGGTAGTATTATGCATGAACATTTTTTTTTTTCCCTTTCCAGATCTGATCATTTTCCATGTGCGTTAATTTCAAAAGATAGCTTGTGAACATCCTACTTTTGTATGGATTTCTGTTTGTCAATTTTTACAGCAGAAGTGGGAACAGAATAAATGGCACTTCCTGCTAATTGTTTGTACGTGTCCGCCCACGCATAAACACATGTGCGTGACCCCCCCACCGAGTTTGATTGTTCGTGTACCGTGACTCATCAAGGATCTACATCACCCTCCTCAGATACGCCACATCTTATTTGTTACGTTCGCAGTACATGGAAAATCTGAGTTCCACGGTTTCTTGCTCACCTTTTTGTTTTCCTGTTTGCGATTGGCTTTCTCCAGCGTGCTGCCAGCTCCATCTTTAAACTCAAAAAACTCGAGGCGAGAGATGGAGCAGGAGCTCTCTCGGTACAGCACGGACCAGACCTTACGCCATTTCTGAAACAGAGAGAAGATAAATGGCTGAAAGTGACGTAAACTCTTAACAATTTTTGTGTTTATTTGTGCTGTTCTTTAGGCATGCACAAAAATGATAAGTCTAATATAAGTAATATGCCTTATTATATTACAGAATGTCTAATATAAAGGAACATTAGAAGAAAGCACCTAACATATTACAGCCATGAAATATAATATTGGGACAAAACCTCACTCATATATCGATGGGTAGGTTGAATCACTGCGTTGTCAAACTTTTTTTTCCACGAAAAGCTATTTACTCACGCGCAATCTTATTTTCACATAAGCGTGTTTATTTTTTACATTTTTAACATGTGACATGCAAAAACAGTTTCTTAAGTTTACTCAAACGCGTCTATAGATCACATCATGATGATCACTTCTGGTTAATCTGACACAAAGCTAGATTAAAGATTAAAGATAGATTAAATCAACAAACATTATCCTACTTTTTCATAATGTCAGTGATATTGCCAACAAGTTGCGCTCGTCTTTGACCTTAAAATGAGAAGTGGTTCATTTAAAAATAGCAAGAGTACATCTTCCCATAATGGTTTTTAAGCTAAAAGTCACTAACAGTCTAATAGTCTCATTCCGTTGTCTCAAGTGACCAAGGATGGTTGAATCACATCAACTGATAGCATTTAAAGTGTGAGATTTCTTATTCAGGAAATAACCATAATAAGAATCTCAGTGGTACGGACATTACCTACTATTTTAGAAAAGTCATGGCTTCAAACAGCACATAATCTATTACAGATGCAACACATTCATGTGGTTTCCTAAAGAGACAGCTCTGATCCTACTGCTAACATTAGCTCACTTTAATGGACTCCAGCAGCCCATAAGTCCTCTAAATTATGCCAACAGACTATTCCTCTACTGCAGTCCCATATGGCGGGAACCAACAATATTATCAGTGGCATCAATCAAAATGAATTGAAAATGGTTTTAAATGAAAATATGGACAAGTTAAAGTGGATCACGTTCACAGTTCAGGAAGTTGTTCATGACTTCCAGTGAGCTTAATATGATTCATGAATTTCTCTCTTGTTGTAATAGCTCAATAGATATGGAATATTTGGCGACAAACATGTGGTTCAAATTAGGCAACGTGAAGGCTGCTAATTGAAATTCATAGGCCCAACAAGCTGCACACAAATGCATAATGTCTTATTTTCCCAATGACATTTATCTTTTTCATATCAACATTTTTTCCATACTAATCTGTAAATTACTGCAAATTTAAAATGCTGCTATATATATATATATATATATATATATATATATATATATATATATATATATATATATATATATATATATATGAAGTATCGAGTACTGCTCAACATCATGAGTACAGTAGTGATGCCTTTCCAATAGGCCTTAATGTTAGGACAGATACCAAACGAACTTGCACACTTATTAACCATCAAATAAAATAAAATGCAACAAAATAAAATTATATTATGTGTCTGAGATATGAACAGCTGCTCTGCAACAGCACAGACAAACGCACACAAAATTATAGGTGTTATAGAGGAACTAAAAAAGGGCCAACTGTCCAGTAGTATTTTGCAACAGAACATTTTGAAACCATCTGAGATGCTGCCTATAAAAAAAAAAAAAAAAAAACATGGTAATATTAATATGTAATATTCATGGTTTTCTCTATTTAGCGGTAATTTCTGTATTTGAGCAGCTACAACCTTCGGTCAGCCTTCATTTTGTTCTATGACAGTAGTTTCAGATCATTACCGTAAAAGAACACATTTGTTCTTTAATATAAGCCACCTGGTGAGAAAAGCACATTCTGTCTTACCTTCCCAAACCGCTGCTGTTGTAAATACAGCATCCCCTTCTTTCTAATGTCCTCCTCCATTTCTCTCCGTCTTGTCTCCGACAGCTCCTTAAGACCGTCTCATCTAATGTATCATACTTCTGCTAAACTTGCTTGTGACGCAAACAGCATCTCCAAGTTCCGCCATATCTACTTCCTGTATAGCCCAAAAAAAAGTTTACACTTCTTTGCAGAGCTGTGCAAGCCTCTGTATAAGCCAAGCCACAAAGATTACTCAAGATCATGTTTCCTCATGTTATTTTGCGCCCAGAAGAGAGGAAACAACATTGTATTTTAAATTGAAAAACATCACAAACTGTTTAAACCCAGGAAATTAGATAGATGGTTTAACATTTTTTGCATTATTGAGGCCTGAGAGTTTTATTATCATTATGCTGTTGAGAATTTAAGCAGTAAATTGCTCATCTTAAAAATTATTTTAAAATATTAAACAAGAAGGTATTGTAAGCAACGTCACTGGTTTATATTTGTCACATAAGAGCTATTTTAAGATGGTCTTATTTTTCAGGGTCTGTGGTCAACAGCAAACTTCCTGCTCTCTGGTGTGTCAAGTTTCCATCACACTCACACACACACACACACACACACACACACGCAATTCAACGTACCATCCAGACAACGAGGGGTGCCTTACTGACCATTTTTCCAGCTGTTTCAGGATAGACAAATGCTATTAATCAATCATTGTCCTGTATGTTAAATAATTTAATGAACACAATACCAGTAATAATCTTACTATGCACCAACATAATGTCTGTCATGTGTACATTTATTATAATGTACGTTGTCAAAGGACAGTGCTGTCTCCCAATAAGTGATGAGCTTCTGTAAGCTGCTTTAAATATATATATATATATATATATATATATATATATATATATATATATATATATATATATATATATATATATATATATGCACACACAATCTCTAAAGGCCTGTGATATAAAATGTATTTAAATAAATGTATTTAATGATGACCCAATTCTAATTCCATATATTCCTGAGACCCAGCTATGGGGTTTTTACCTCTGTAGTGAAGATTATATTTTAGTGGGTTTCTCCCGAGACCTCACATGTCCCGTACAGAACACATTCAGGGCTTTACAGAGATGCCAAAAGCTTGGAAGTTTCACGTGACAACAATGTAATGAAAAAAATACTTAATTCAAAAAACTTTTGTTCTGGGTCTCAGGAGGATATTAGGCCTCTGTCTGGATCGAAGCATTAATGCAACACAGCTGCCAGATCCACAAACAAATCCCTGCATTTAGTTGACCGCAATCAAACAGAACGCTGTCCCAGATTTTTTCAGAAGAAAACAGGCTGCACGCCTGTGCTAAAGTTTGCCTCCACGACGATACAGCGAGTCGTGGGTGTTTTGAGGGCGTCCTTGAAAACAGTACTATGTAGTTATTAAGTTTCCTGTTGTTTGCTTATTGGTCCAAAATGAAATGATCCCATCCTAAGTCTCTATAGTTTTAAAGTTGAATTCAGCTTATCATTCAATGGCAAAAATAGGTCATATCACAAGTAACTGATCACCGCTTTAATTTTTGCCTGTTGTATAAACAGCATGAAACCTATGTCGAGGTTTAATGCTTAATGGTTGGTTTATGACGTTAAGTTACCTCAAATCAAAAAATATGAAGAGCAATGAAGAGCAGATGCTTCTAAGTGGTATCTTCTCACTGCCCTCTAGAGCCTCAAAGCAGTACTGCACATGACCGGTCATCATCACACCACACACACTTCAGTAAAGATCGCTCTCTGTGACCAATATAAAGCGTAATTTAATTATTTAATGAATTGTAAAGAGACCAAACAAGGCATAAAAAACGGATGAGGAAGAGAGACGTTTTTATAACATTTGTTTGTCGTTAGCCTTTCTGTTGTTGTTGTTTTGCAACTTTCTGTTAGTACTTCATCTAACCTCTAAACTGTCAGCTTTATATTTTTGCCTCATAAGTTCCTCTGACTTATTTGTCGTTTTACTGTTGCTTGTCTGTTATTCTTCCTAAGACACAAACATGAACTCTTCCTGTTGTCTTCGTGCTCTCTTTATTGATTACAATAAATCCTCCCACGAGACTGATGATCTTTCACTCAGCACATGGATCTCATTTTACACAAAACTGGAAGGAAAACAAACGCATGGAAATGGCTTTAAGAGTCTGGAACTGCTTTTCTTTATTCAAATCAGACAGAGGCAACTCTTTCGGGGAGCGGTGAGGCCTTTTTTAAGTGGCTATCATGGTTTAGCATTAGCCATGCAGTGAATGCTTCGGGGGGGTTTGAGCGTCTGTGGTGACTGTGCTTGATGGAGACCAAAAAGAAAAAAATGAACAATAGCAATTTTGTTATTTTTGCTCTTTGCCTCGGAAACTATGCTTTCCCAACCAGCAATAAGTAAATCTGGTAAGCTATATGAATTAATCTGCATGCCTTTTTGGGTCTACTGCATTTCCTAAAGCTATTTGTTTGAATTTAAAGCCTTTTTTCGTCTTCCATCTCGGTGCCAGTAATGTCTTTTCATGACACAGGATATTAGTGGATTCTTGGGCAGAGAAGGGAAGCCCCTCGCTGCTGGCTCTGGAAGTTCACACGATCCCCTGAATATTTCCACAGTTTTCCATAGAATTTGAGGGAAAGAAAAATAACTGGTGGCAATGAAACAGAAACCAACATCTCTCTCAGACTACTGGAAAATATAGATTTTTTGTCTTGGGAACTGCCATACAGACAAATATCGCAAAGTATCAGGATGTAAAAACTTAAAGGAATAGTACACCCAGAATCGAACATTTGTTGAAAATGTACTCATCCTCAGGCCAACCAAGCTATATAGATGAACTAGTTTCTTCATCGCAACAGTTTTAGAGAACTTAAACATTACATCACTTGATCATCAGTCATTTCAGTGAATGGGTGCCGTCAGAATGAACAGCTGTTAAAAAAAAATTCCCACTAATCCACACGATTCAATAGGTTAACATCTTGTGAAATGATAGTGAGCAGTGACAAGGGGGCCCATGGAGAGCTTATATACTACCCATAAAGTCAAAAACTTTAGCACGTCTAGTGGAGGTGTTTTGGGTTTTCAGAGTGTTTAGTTGTTTAAGGCAAGAGGAAACCGTTCGGTCCCAGGGTGCTCTCAGTCTGAAGTGATTTAGACCTTACAGCAGGCTAATTGCTTTAACAGTTGACTGCTGGGTGAAAGTCGTGCAAATGCACCCTTAAAACACATGTCGTTGCATTTGGTTTGTTATGCACACTGTTTTTGGTGTATAACTCTACGTTAGTGTTTTTTACCGTACAATAAAGTACATTTGTAAAAGACCATCAAAAGTTCTTTGTTGGTTTGAAAAAAAACCTGGTGTCAGAATGTGAATCTTTTACACATTTGAAATAAAGGAGTAATACAGCATGACTTAAAAATTACATGCAGAGCTGTTATAATTATTCTGAATTAAAGGCACCAGAGAACATCATAAGAGGGCAGAAGAGAAAATGGGGTTAAATATCTGTTATCCGTGGCCGTTCTGTTAAATACAGGACTCTGCTCTACTAAAAGGTGGAATTAGAGGGTTAAGAGATGTTTACTGTATATCAATAAGTAGCCTCAGGGTGTTTGTTGTATTTCCATCAAAAGAAATCCAACCTGCATGCACATGTACCAAAGAATAGGATCCCTGTTTTTTTGTGTCTTAACACAGGAGATCATAAAGATATATTAGAGCCAGCTGTGTGCTCAACTGCCTCACGCAGATCTGACACACACTCACTCAAAAAAAAGGCTGGTAAAAAAAAGGGATGCCACATGTGGAAACAGACAAACTCACCGGCTACACACATTCTGCTTTAAGTAGAAACGGATGGATTGTGAAGAACAGAGTTTGCAAAAACGTCAAGCACAAATTGGACAGCAGTAAGTTCTCAAACAACAGCGGCCTTTCGGAGAAGACAAGAGCGACAGGGATTTTTCAGTGACTCTATCTTACACCGTTCTCCAGCAAGTAAACGTCTGGTACTGATCCATTCGGGAATGAAACTTACGGCTACATCTGAAATTGCATTCTTCTTTTTGATTATTTTGCGAGTGTAAATTCTATAGCATGAATGTTTGTAGTACGAATGTCATCTAGATGTACTGCATTCATCGCTCTTTTATTGTCATGTGACCTACCGACATAAGCTGTGTTGCTTCAGTGTCATTCAAAATCCTCTCCCGTGGCCTCATGGGATAGAAAAGTGTGAATGAATGTGTGTCTACTGTTGTACCTAATGTATTAGTTACTCAGTTTCAATTCTTTATTGAGATATTGTATAAATGTTATACTTTTTTTATAAATACAATTACAACTATTTGTGAAAGGGACAATTACAGCATTCCATTTCAGTATATTCCAAATGTTACATTCCTAACAAAAAGTAATTATAATATGCATTTACCAAAAATTGATTTGTCCAGCTCACGTTCAGATTTTACAGTTCTTCATGTTTTGCTATTCAGCTTGTCACTCTATGAAGAAAAGCACCGGTGAAACAAAAGAGACATTCAGCTCCAGCAGCTACTCTCTGTACTGAATTTCAGAGCTTCTAGCAGCTTCAGACTACTCCACTCTCATTGTGTGTTTTTATTCATTTTGAGAGGCCTGGGCCACTGGGAATTTATTTAAGCTTCTTCCTAGTCGTCTCCATGTTTGATTATCCAGATGTAGAAAAAGCTCTGGAGGGCAATGTTTTTTTAACAGGCTTACTATTTTTGCGCTGCGTTTCTTGGCGTCTTCTTGCCATGTCTAAAGCCGAATGGCTAAAAGTATAAAGACATTGTTTTTCTCCTCGAGGGTGTTGGGATCCGAAGTTTAGTAATAATCCCTGTCATAGTCCTGTAATTGGTCATAGCTCATCATTTCATTTAAGTTTTGCTCCAAATAGGTAGACATCTCATCTGGGTAAAAAAAAAAAGACAAACACATTACACTGTGCATGAAGCTAACTGAACAGGAAATATTACTGTAGGCCATTAGCCCAGGGTATAATTTTTTACCTGGTGGCAGGACTCCTAAAACCGCTGTGGCTGAGACATGGCCAAGCTCGTTTCGGCGATGCACCTGTATGTGCCAGAATCCATCTGACCCGGCCTCTTCGATCTGCAGCCAACTGGAAAGTTCATATTTCTGAGGGCCACCTCGTGACTACAGGAAAGACGGAGAAATGGAAAGGCTGAGGTGGATCCCGACACACTTTTTCCTATCTACTGAAAACAAGATCCTTATATAAATTTTGTAGCTCTTGACAAGCTCATTAATGGATCTAACCGAACGCCTTCTTTCATGTCCCAAATCTTGAAGCCATAAACACCTGCAGTAAATCATTAGACATGAATTTATTCACATTTTCTGCACTTACTTTGTGGAAAAATCTGTGTAATTCGGTGTAATGGATTTCAATATGGTATCAGCCAAAATGGGCAATGAATGAAAATGTACTCACTCTCAGGTCACCCAAGATATAGATGAGTTTGTTTCTTCGTTACAACACATTTGGAAAAAGCAATTATATCGCTCAACAATGGATCCCCTGAAGTGAATGGGTGCCGTCAGAATGAAACAGCTAATAAAAGCAAAACTAATTTACATTACTCTAGTCCAACAGTTAAGATCTTATAAGCTGCATGTTATCAAGACGTTTTAGCTTCCAGCTAAATATGAGTCATCTATCCATTATATTGCTTTCTTCTGTGAAAAACTCATTTTGTCTACAGAAATATGCAAAACAAATAAAATTCTGCAAACAAAGTCCAAAACCGGTTCTAAACAAATATGTCAGTGGATTTTGATGTGGGAGGACAATAGAGGAAGTGATGATTTTTTTTTTTTTATCAGCTGTTTGGGCTCTCACTCTAACGGCACCCATTCACTACAGAGATCCACTGGTGAGCAAGTAACGTGATGCTAAATTTTTCCAAATTTGTTCTGATGAAGAAACAAACTCATCTAAATCATGAGGCCCTAATCAAGATTATATATCATTTTACAGGGTTTCTGTTTGAAAGTACTTTACCTGAACCGATATGTGGGATCATCACCAGGTAAAATGACCTCTTTTCCATCTTTCCTCCATTCCACTAGCGCCATGGGAAATGCAAACACTTCACAAAGAAATGCTATACTGCTGCCGTTACATTTACTTCAGATTATGCGGCGGCACCTTTGATGATAGGGACTTACCAGAAATACAGAGAAAGGAAAAAAGTCATATCAGAGATCACATTCAGAAAGCACTTCCTATGTCAGCCCAACTTAAAGAGCTGTTTAAAGGTCATAAATCTCCTCTTTAAAGTCACTGGGAAAATTATAGGGGCCAGGTCCAAAATTCCCAAGTGCTGGAAGCCCAGAGAAAAAACACTCTTGAGATAACACTTTAAATCACTTGTGAAGGAAAATAAGAAAGAGACAAACAAAACAAATGAACAAATAAGCAAATAATGAAAGAAAAATGTTGATTAGAGGGGGAACAACATGTGTGATAACTTTATGATTAAAAACATTTATTTAAAGAAAAAAGTTTTAGCTTTGAGATGTTTATTCCATGCTTTAAATAATAATTATAATAATAATAAAAATTTGAGATACTCCCAATAATAAATAAATATTTAAAGCTTGGGTGCCATTATATTTATTAAAGAAAAAACAAAAACAAATTTATTTTTATATATATATATATATATATATATATATATATATATATATATATATATATATATATATAAACACTACTAAACCATGTATGAATGAAAGAATGCCAAAAATATTAATTTTGCTATAAATAAATGCATATATATATATATATATATATATTTATTTATTATTATTATTATTATTATTATTATTATTATTATTTAAACAACAACCTTGTGGTGTTTATTCCATGTAAATACCATGTATAATACCATATAATAGATACATACATTTCTATATATTCAAAAGTCAATAAAGAAACACCTAAATAAATACTGGTCGGTTCATACCTGTTCTGCAAGGCCCGTCGCTCACATTGAGTGCAGGATTCAAATAAGCCGCTTCTTTATATTTGCAGATATTCATGTAAGTCTGTCCGTCTGAGCCACACAGAGGTTTCTGGGTACAAACACACACACTGGGCTTCCGGCTCCTCTGCGTCCGCTCCATCCGACCGGTCCGGTTTGCACTCCAGGTTCTCCCCGCACAGCCCGTAATAGACGTTTCTCTGGCCCAGATCGCAGGTCTGTCCCTCCAGGTTGGCGCACTGAGAGCAGCAGCCGCAGCCGTCCCGCACCAGCCCGGCTCTGCAGCTCAGCGGGAGCGGGCACAGCTCCGGAACGCACTCCTCGCACTCCTGCGTCCCGTTCCTCGCCAAAATCATCCGTGCCTTTGCCAATAGTCAAAGGTGGCCAGGTCCTCGTCCATGTAGTCATCTTTGTAACTGGGGGAAAGCGCCTGCGGGTCCGCAGCTCAGAACCAAAACGCCAAGCGTAACCACGTGCATTAACATCGTGAGAGCTTGAATCCCGTTGCCGGGCTGTGCATGCAATAAATGCAACCTTTTCCCCGAAGCTGCGGCTTCATCCCCGGCCGTCGTTCTGCGTGTCTCCGCTGCAGCCTCTCAGCCTCTCAGACCATCTGTGGCTGAAAGAAAATAAACACAGCTATCCTCCCCACGCCGCTTCGTCCTATTATTGGATGCCAGAGGTGCAGGAAAAAAATCATGGGGAATTTTTGAGGTGCGTTAGAAGTTTGCCAAACTACAGCCTACATTTTAACGAATTTAAAGTGCATTTACAAGACTCTGATTTTTGGAAATAATCGCATTATTCGTGCGCACGTAGACGTGGAGGCTGATATAGTTACTGCTGCTTAATTTATAGTTTCCTCTCGGTGTGAACAGCCTTAAAGAGTGCCACCCAAGCTGCTGTGACCACGCTCACTTTATTAGCTTTTTACAGTGCCTAGACAATGGGCCAATCAGCATAAGCAATGACAAATTAAACAACAGCATAGCAAATAGCCTGTAAACATTATTTATTAAGTTTAACACATTTGACAACCTTAAACATTCCTGATTTATCTGTAACTACACAGACACACACACACACACACACACACACACACACACACACACACACACACACATATATATATATATATATATATATATATATATATATATATATATATATATATATATATGTGTATTTTTAACCTGTTAAATACTTAAAAATAAAAACAAAAAAATTACAATAAAGACAGTCTTATTAAGACTCACTTCAAAAATAGATTCAATCCCAGTTCAAATTTGCCCAAGTATTATCAAAAATATTTCTAAATAAATACAAGCAGCCGCATTAGAGCTAACATTAGCATCAAGTTACAATTATGAGATTAATAGTACAATTTTACTCAAAACTCACTTTACACCACCCATCGAGTGTTTTAATAACTTCCGATCACGTGTGAAGTTGGTCGTTTACTGGTATTAAAATATATGCTATTTATAGCCTTTTGTATAGCTCTACAAATTTGCATTTTATATGTACACATATTATTATGAAAATATTCAGAAATACATTCAGAGTATAATACGCATTAGTCCAGGGCTGTCTAAACTTGGGCCTGTCTGGTGTAGGCCCAGATAACACGTATGTCCACAAGATGTCTGTCAAAGATCGCTTGATCTGGAAAACATCTGCTGTGTACACACATCTGACAGATGTCTTTAAGATGTCAGTTTTACACATGATCCAAAACATAAACATCTTAGAAATCAGTGACCAGGAGCTGTTCAAGCAATCAGCGATTAGCGATTCTGTCACCTCCTCAAATCTCTATTTACAACTACGGTGAAAGACAGGACTAACATACGTGTCTTTTCTATTTATTTATATAGTTAATATAATGAATGCACCTTTAATATAACAATTAAAATAATGGAAACAATAAGAGACTTCAAAATCAATACAAAAAACCCAAAACATTTTCATTGTTAATGTACACACTGTGGTCACAGTGGTTTAACTATAGCTTCTAGCATCATTTACAAATAAAAAAATAAAATGTAAATTTTTTGGCATTTGTTTTTATTCTCTTTTAATTTTCAGTGGAAGGGCGAGAGTCTTAGAAATCGTCAGAAATGCAATCAGTATTTAATGTAGCGCTTAATACTTCACAGTACGATCGTTTCGGCGCCGTCAATATTCCGGAAGCTCAGAGTTCCCGGGCTCAGCTGGCGACATCATACGGAGGAAGTTGGTGCTAATGTTGTTCGACTGACGCCGTTGGTGTTGTGAGCCTGAGTTGTGAGTTACTGCGGACTTTACCGAAGATACAGATTGTACCCCGATTTCAATCGCAGCAGGCCAGCGTCTGACAATGGCATCGTTTAGCAGCATTTATCGTCTGATGCTTTGTCGCTTGCGCCGAAGAGCACGCCCAGGTTACCGGTAGCGGTTTCAGCTGCCAGGTCAGGCAGCACAAAGTTATAGTCTTCCAGAGGTATCGCAGCAGGCTGACGCCACAAAAATAAACTGGAGAGACAAACGCCAGTGCACTTACTGAAATAGCTTGGCGTTGAAAAATAAATACCAGTACTGCTAGTTAATTACTCTAATCACAAACATCGTCACTTAGTCTCAATGTGAAATGCCAAAATAGAAAGAAGGAAATAGTGTTGTCTCGCATGGGTCATACAATGATCTTTATTCACAACTGAAACTTGTGCTTTTTGTACGGAGAAAGAGCAGTTAAAGAGCCAGGCGAAGAGAAAAGGGTGAAGAAAGGAGAGAGGCATAATCTGGTGAGTGGTGTCTTAAAGATACGGTTGGCAAAGAAAGAGACATAATTTGAAGAGATTCTGCCGTTAGAGTCTGCTGTCAGGAGAGATGAATTCAGACACTTGATGGGAAGAATGCAGCTAAGCAGAGCTGCCTGCCCAATTCCTGTAACTCGCAAATTTCCCGTTAGTTCGCATTTTCGACGCCACAGAAGAGCTCAGCGCTTCGCAATCTTCCGAAGACCTTCTTCTGTCGCCGTCATTGTAAAGCCTTCGCCGCCAGTGAGCCAAACGCCACATATCTCAAACTAGCAGTTAGCGTTCTCTTCAGGAACTTCCCGTCACCGCGGCTCACCGTGAGCCCGATGAAGGCGCGATCCGCAACTTCTTCGCCTGTGCCAGCAGCTTCGCGTAGTTTCCTTCAGCTTGACGCCTCGTAATCACGCTCGATCGATTACAGAGATGAGGATGGCGACGGAGTACACCGGTAAGATTTGTCAGGCATGGGATTTAAAGCTCGAAAGTTTCATCGCTTGAGCAGATATGTTCAAGAAAGACATTAGCTTGCTGAGAGCGACAGCGGTGAGCCGCGTGGCTCCAGGGAAAGGCGTTCAGGGATGTGAGATGAAAGAGAGCGCCTGTTGAAATGGAGTGCTCTGGAGACACAAAGCAGCATCAACGCACGCCTCCTCGCAGGCAGCTGACGACACAGCGATGAAGCTCTTCTGTACCTTCCTCGAAGGCCCCAAAATGAATAGTTATAATGCGCATGTTCAGTAAAGAGCCACGAGCAAAAGAAAGTACCACTTTTCGTTGGTTCCGGCAGAAATGATGTCAAACAAAGAAAATACGAAAGAGATGAGCGGCACAAAGCTGTTGCCGAACGCCACAGGAATGACCGAATTAAAAGTACTTGCTGACAATAAAAGTACAATCGCCAATATCGTTCCTCTGAATGATGCTCATTGATCCTTCTCAAAAGAAGTCAGCGTTCGTATAAATAAAAATACATGTTCGTGTGCAAATTAACACATGCACCATTTGTTGTCATGCAGTAAGTTACTTCATCTAGATCAGTAGAAATGATTTTCGAGGCGCGATATTAACAAACTCAAATTTCGTAGAGAAACAAGACAGACGGAAAAGAATATTTTTCTCAGAAAAAATAAAGTAGTAGTGTCGACAGTACTCGCCAGTTGTTAACAAATACATACGGGTCACGTGCAGAAATCAGCAACAGCTCACTAATGCACAGTATTGCGCGCTTGGTACCTGAGCAGTCAGACCTGCGTTTTAGAATAGTCCACACTACGAAATAGTCACAAGAACATCAGACCATCAGATAACAGTCAATATAAAAATAACCTTCGGTCAAAGCCAAAAGCTTAGCATCTGTAGATCTGCTCACTCAAAATACAAAAGGAAATAAAGACTAATAGAAAGAAGTCAAGTTCATAAAAAAATACCTGACTTTACAACTTCGTTCAAAGACTAGTTTGAGTAAATCGAGTTCCATTATTCATAACATAAGTGAGATTGAGATTCAGAAAATTTTCAGCGCCAAGTGCTTTCCCAAAAGCTCAATTAAGACAGTTTGTGCGAATGTCAATCATGCACAACATTTGTCTGAATCCTAGAGTTACGCGTGACTATCTCTGGTCGAATTAATACATTAGCTTCAGTCTGCCGAGGATTTCAGACGCTAATGAGTTGTAAGTTCATGAATACTACTAATGTATTTTTTGATTATTTATTGCAGAGCTTCGATTAGAAAAATAAAGTGAAATCCTGTTAAAAAAGCGTTGAAACTTGTTCAAGTGTTTGCTGCCAACAAAAGGTTATCATGCTCTCAGCAGGCCATGCTCAGTAGGTCATTGACCATATCTTACCATTTCCGTCGAGGGTTGTAACAAAGAGCAGATGCTAAATAAAAGATGAACTATATAAACCTTTAAATAGTAAACTCTACAGTCAGTTTGATAATCAATCAAGCTACCAGTTGTATATTTGAACAAAATGAATGCAATTACTTTGCCGTATTATCATTGCAAAGGCCGATGGTAACTGGCTTTCGACTTCATGGACGTAATGGTAGTTTTGAACGATTTTCATATCAGTACTTCCAGAACCGAAGGTCAAATGATCCTTCAGAAATCACAGCTATTTAAAATTTCGGATTATTTATCAATGTATTGAAACAGAGATTGTCATTATTTCTTGAAGAAATTGCGATAGATTTATTTTCACTTATCTTCCATTTAATAAGTTCAGCACTTGCCATTAGAAATTTTGCTTAAATGTCAGTTTAATAAAATGCAGCACGCCCATGAATACATACTGCCATAAATAATACTCAGATACTCCAAATATCTCTTTCAGACAAATTATAACACACTTACTTACAATCGAATTTAGTTTCTAGAATCACTTTTCTTTATCAGCTTTTTCTCCGTCATTTCCTTCAGATCATGATAGAATACTTCCAAATATTTAAACAATACCACATTGCTGGATCAATGTAACGGATGAAACTTATAATAATGTTGTAGTGTTTGCCTTGGGTTATTTTTATTTTTCTATATTTCACAAAATTTCACACTGGTCATCTTAGTTGTCATAATACATCAAATGAAAATCGTTGTGATGTTACTTTCTCATGACTCTTATTTGGTTATATTTCATACCAGCAGCCATTTATTTACTAAAAACAAACGACGCTAGTCACCATCAATAAATAGTAAGCAGCTCCAAGGTCTCGAGATAATACAGAAAAGGTAGAAAGGAACACTCTGAAAAAGCCCACAAGGGTCACCAGGTTTTGCCATGACATTTTTCAGTTTCAAATAAAATAAAAACTAAAAAGAATTTTAACAGCATACGAGCCAACATTTCACAAACAGCAGATACCCAAATGCTTAAACTAAAGAAATGTTGCGCTTATGAGTCAAATGAAGTTTCACTCGATGTCGTTACAGTCTTCGTGAATGCATCGCGCGTAATGCGCCTGATATCACATGTGGAATTTGTCGCCACGTTATTAAATATATGCTATTTATAGCTTTGTATGGCTCTAAATTAGCATTTTAAATGCATTATTGTTACGAAAATATTCAACCAAGAGGCCATCACATATAAAATCACGCGTTTATTGTGGTTGTCGCCATGTTTATTTCGTTGTGTGTGCCTTTTACCGCAGTTTCCGATACCGGAAACTGCCCTGTTGGTGATGTTAATATCATTCTTCTCTCGCTTCTGCGCCGTTGGTGAAGTCACATTCTATATAACGATATTAGTTCAGGGTCATCCGGGCTCGCCTGCGTAGGCCCAGATAATGCATAAACAGCGCCTGTCAAAGATCGCTAAGCCTGAAAATATCTGCAGTACACATATAGCCCGACAGACGTCTTAAGACAAGTTTTACATGACCAAAATATAAATATCTTAGAACAAAGATCAGGAAAGTTGCTCAGCAACAAATATTACGCCCTGAATACCTCCTCAAATTCTCTATTTACAATTGTTGGTGAAAGACAGTGACTGCATATTTGTCTTTCTATTTATTTATATAGTTAATAATGAATGCACCTTAATATAACAATTAAAATAATGGAAATACAGACTTCGGTAATCAATAAAAAAATATTTTCATTGTTAATGCAAATACGTGGGTCACAAAGGGTTTAACTATACCCAGCATCATTTGCTAACAAAAATAAAATGTAATAAGTCATATTTGTTTTTATTCTCCTTTACTTTCGCGAAGGATCGGTGAGTTCTAGAAATGTCGGTTAGTCGCAATCAGTATTTAATGTGCGCTTAACATTTGTCATATCGATCGTTTTCTCTGTGCCGTCGACAGTTCCGAAGTTCCAGAGTTCCGCCTGCCGTATGACATCGGCGCGGTCGGAGAAGCAGCTCTAAATCGCAGTTCGATCGATTTTCTTCGTTGGTGCGTTGTGGTTTCCAGAGTTGGGGAGTTACTGCGACTTACCGAAGATATAAAGATTGTACCCTTGATTCAACGTTGTTATCGCGTTCATTACCTAAGACACTGTTTAGCAGCACATTTATCGTCTTTGAATGCTTTTGCTCGCCATGCCAGCATATTCTTTGAGGGCACAAAGTTGTATTTACTTAAAGAACAGGCAGCACAAATAGCAAACTTCAGAAGACGGGCGACTAAGACGGTGAAGCGACGTCAATAAAAACAGCACTCGGAGGAGATGTTTCGTTGCTATTCGAGCAGTTTGGTGCTGAAAAAATAAATAAAACTTCTAGTACTGCTGCTAATTTCACTTAATCACAAATATTAACACTTCTTGAATTAAACAGAAATGCCGAAACAGAAAGAAGTGAAATATGTTGTTCTGCATAATAGCAATATCGATCTTTTATTCACAAACTCGAAACTCTGTGTTTTGGGCATGGAGGAAAGAGAAAGATAAGTGAAAGAGAAAAAACAGAAGAAAGGAGAGGCATGAACTGTGAGTAAAGTTCAGTTAAAGAGATACACTCTGCGCTTGAACAGATTCTGCCACAGAGTCTGCCAAGTTCAGAGATGCAGAACGCAGACACCTGATGGAGAAAGTAGCGAGCTACAGATGCCGAAAGAAGAAGAAGGAACGGTCGCCGAAGCCCACGCCTGGGTGGAGTAAACAACCGTGCTAGTCTGCTAGTCTCTGCACGAAGAGCTTCCTTTCACCACAGAAGAGGCTGGCAAGCCTGCGCAAAATCTTCACACCTTCTTTCACGCCGTCGCCAGGTTCGTCGCCAGTGCAAACCGCCATACCGTAATCCAGAAAAGCGCTGAGGCTCCCTTCTCGAAAGAGTCCTCCGAACACCGGTGGTTCTTCCACCACTCGTGATCTGATGAGGGGCGTGATTCGCAAATCCTCTTCACCTGTTGCAGCCCGCGTAGCTCAGTCAAATTCAATTTTTCAGCTTGAGTTACCGAACTGACGTCATCTAATACAGAGCGATGAGATATCAGCACGCGGAGCGGGCATCGGCAGCACTGGTCAGGCATGACTTCGCCGATCAAAGCCGAGGCAGATATGAAATAAAGAAAGATTACCGTGGGAGAGCGAGCCAGCCAGTAGCCGAGAAAGTGCGGTCGAGGAAGCTGCCGAGGTCCAGGACGTGAGGACGAGGAAGAGAGCCTGCCGGAGCTTCGAGAGCCATCAAAGGTGCTCGGCCACAACGACGCTCTCCTTCGGGCGAAAACAGGAAGGAAAAGCCGATCTTGCCATTACGACAAAGCTCTTCTGCAAAATTCCTCTCCCGAAGGTCCAGCATCAGTTAACATCGTGCATGTCCAGGAAGACACGAGCAAAGTACCACTTCACACCGCGAAATAGTTAAAATAAAGGAGGAGCAAAGAAAATACGAAAGAAGCGACAAGAGAAGAAAAGCTGCTTCGAACGCCAGAACCGAATTAAAGCACTTTGCCGATCACCCAAGCACAAATCGCCATCACTCGCTCCTCGAATGATGCTCATTGATCCTTCCTAAACAAAACAGTTCGTGCATAAACAAAAATACGCAAATTCAAAACTTTCATGCAAGTTCAACATTACGTACCATTTACAGTTGCGTTATTGTCATCCGACTAATGACTTCGAGCAAGATATTAATAAACTCAGCTCTGCAGAATAAAGATATTGAAGAATATTTCAGAAAAAATAAAGTAGATACTGAGAATTACAAGATAAATTAAATATTTACATAACAATAAAAGATAGGCTCAGTAACATTCACCAACGCACAGATTATGCGCTGTCTGGGAGCACTAACCCAGGTTTTATAACCACAATGTCACAGTAAACAGAGACCAGTCAGATACCAAATAATATAAAATAACCTCGGCGTTCAGGTGCTAAGGTCGTGAACACTTTGTAGATTCACATACCACCAAACATAAAAGGAAATAAAGCATTCAATAGAAAAAGAAGTCATTCATAAAATCATTTCGATTTCAACTCTTCAGTTCAAAGATTCAGTTTGGTAAAATCGATTTCTTCCATTGCTCATAAATATACAGCGAGTTTAGATCTGGTGAGTGTCTCGCCGTTGCTCTTGCTTTCCTAAAGTCTTTTCACCAAGACTTTAAAGATATACGTTTAAATGATCAATCATGCACAATGATCAATATTTGCCCGGATTCTATTGTCATGCGGTGACTATCTCTTGATCAATTTGTCACAGTCACTGGGCGCCTGCTGAGATTTAGATGCCACCGAAGCTTTGTAAGTCTAAGGACAATTCACGTATTTCGACATGGCCGGCATTTACTGAAAATAAAAGTAAAACAGTCTCTGCCAAAGGTGTTGCTAAATTGGCTCATACGTTGACCAACAAAGGTAAGGTTCAAAGACATGTGTTTCGTGCAAGTCATGTTTGTGCAGGGTTACACCCAGACCTTGCCTATTCTTTCTGCGTTTAGGCTAATATCTCTCAAAATACAGATAAAATAAAGATGTCTGAGACCTTAAATAAAAGTAAACTTCAGTCGTTTATAATTAATGTTAAATATTATTTGAACAGTGGGTTTAATGCAATTATTTTGTGCGTTGTATTATATCATTAAAATATTGATGGTAATTCAGCTTCTTTGAGCTTATGAGTAATAAGCTTCTTCCTTTCGTATCAGTATTTCCAGAAGGTCAAATGACCCTTCAGAAATCATGTTTGCTCAAGAATTTCGATTATCATCAATGTTGAAAATAGTTGTGTATTGTTTCATATTTTGAAGAGGCTCGTGATAGATTTTATTTTTCATTTATTCTCTAATATAAGTTTCGTGATTCAGCACTTATTTTCAAATAGAAATTGCAGCATTTCCAAATGTCAAGTTTTAATAAATGCAGCACGTCTACGACAATATCGCTATAAATAATAACATTATGATACTTCTAGACAATTCAAATATCTCTTCTTCAGACAAACATAATGACGTTAATTTTTATTTACAATTGAATTTAGTTTCTGAATCACTTTTAATCGCTTTTCTTTTCTCCAACACAGAATACGATAAGAAAATATTTCCAAATATTTCAAACAATGTTTGACGCTGCGATCAACAAAACGGAGAAACCTCATAATGTTGCAGTTATTTTCTGAGCGGATTTCACGCCTTTGCACTAATGAACTTAGTTATCATAATTAAGATCAAATGAAAGAAAATCGTTGTGATGTTACCTTCCTTCTCATGGGACTTGATTTGAGTTAACATTGATGTTATTTGCTTCTTACTAATAAACGACGTTAGTCATCGACAAATAACAAAATAGTAAAGAAATCACAACTCGACATTTTTCAATACAAAAGAAAAGGTAGAAAGCGAACATCTTCTGAGTCTATTAGTACTAGCTTTGTTTTTCAAGTGACATTCTTTCGTTTAAATAAAATAAAATTCAAAAGTAATTTTAACAGAGCCAACATTTTATTTCACAATAGCAGATAACATAAACAAGCTTAAAATTCAAGAAATGTTACATTTCCTTTTATGGACAAAATGAGCTTCGCCCGATGTCACTACAGGTTCGTGTGTCGGCACATCAAGCAGCTTAATACTTTTTGACACATGTGAATTTGGTCACATTGTTATTAAATATATGTTATTTATGTTTTTTGTATGGCTTCTGAGTTACCAGTTATTTTAAATGTACATATATTGTTATGAAAATATTCAAAGTTCGTTGACAGTCACATATAATCGTGTTTATTGTGTTGTCGTGCCACAAGTTATTTTCGTTGTGTGTGCTCTTAACGCGTTTCGATTTGAAACTCGTCTTGCTCTGTGATGTTAAGGAGCCACTTTCCTTCCTCGCTTAAGTTGCCAGAGATTCAGAGATACGATAGTTCAGGCTGCCTACTGCTCGTTCGCGTAGGCCCAGATAATGATGTTCACAAAGAGCAACACAAAGATCGTTGATTCAAACATTCGTGCCGTGTACACACATTCGACAGATGCACCTACATGTCAGTTTACGATTCAACATAAATATCTTAGAAACAGTGACCAGAAAGTTGTTCAGCAAATCGTTTAATAAGTATTTCCTGTCACCAAATCTTCTATTTACAACTACGGTGAAGACAGACTAATATTACCTTTTCATTTATTTATAGTTAATATAATGAATGCACCTAATATAACAATTAAAATAATGGAAATAATAAGAGACTTCAAAATCAATAAAAAAAAAAACATTTTCACAATAATGTACACGGTCAGTGGTTTAACTATAGCTCAGCATATAAATAAGGGCCAAATGTAATTGTTTGGCATTTGTTTTATTCTCTTTTACTTTCAGTGGAAGGATGAGAAAGTTCGAAATGTCACAATGCAATCAGTATTTAATGTAAGTGCTTACTTCATTACTGGATCGTTTCTTCAAAATAGCTCAGTTCTCAGAGTTCCGCCTGAATATGACATCACATGGAGAAGCAAAGTCAAATCGTTAGCTGACGATTTTTTCTAAGCCAGAGTTTGTGAGTTAGAGCATTTCTCGTGACTTCATCGAAGATAGCAGATTGTACCCTGATTTAACGTTATTATCTCAGCAACACAACGGTTATCGTTTAAAGGTGCGTTATTTGCACGTCTCTTTGAAAGCTTGCCGCTTACGCCGGCAGACGCTTGAAGGGCGCACAGCAGTATTTCAACAAGAAGAACAGGTGCAGCACAATATAAACTTCTCTGAGAGGCATCGTGGCACGAAGAGCTTAGCGCCGACGTCAATAAAAACAAGAAACCGGAGAAAGATGTCACTAAGTGCACCGATTTGAAAAATAAATAAAATCATACTGCTGTTACTCAATTTTTTAATCACAACATTAATACTTTTGAATTAAATGTGAAAATGCTGAAATGTTGTTAGCGAAATAGCAGTTGGGTGTCTTTGATAATATACAATGATATCTTATTCAAACTTGAAAATTTGTGCTTTTTGAAGCATGAGGAAAGAAAGACAGGGTGAAGAATATGAAGAAGACAGGCATGAATCTAGTGGAGAAGTTCATGGCTGGCAAAGAAAGACAATTTCCAGTTTCGAAGAGAGCCCTGCCGTTGTTCGCCGTTCAGAGAGACGCAGACCCAGACACTTGATGATGTCGAGAAAGAAAAGAAGAAGAGAAGCCGAAGCGAACGAAACGCCGCCTACCCACGCGCCTGAGTAACAAATCGCCAGCTCTCCGCTAGTCTCGCACGAGAGCTTCCTTTCGACCACAGAAGAGGTCTCAGCGCTTCAGCGTCTTCGGTACATCTTCTTTTCCATCGGGCCGCCGCTTTCAGTTCCTCGTCGCCAGTGACAAACCGCCACATCCTCAAAATCCAGAGCAAAGCGCTGGCGTTCTCCGAAAGGTCCTCCCGAACACCGGTGTTCTCCGCCACCGTGATCTGATGAGCCACGCGATCCGGGCAACTTTCTTTCATCAGCCAGCAGCCCGGCAATTAAAGTCGCCCACTTCTTCCTGTTTGAGCCCAGAATCATCGACGACAGAGGATGAGAGGATCAGCACGCGAGCACACCGGTAATACTCCGTCGCGGGGCATGGGACTAAAGCTGAAAGCCTTCTCTATCGCCGGAGGCAGATATGAAACCAAGAAAGATTATTGCTTGGCTGAGAAGTGGTGAGCCGATAGTGCGGTCGGTGGTGCCGCCGAGCCAGGATGGTGACGGTGAAGATGAGCCTGCGCCGAAATGGAGGCCTGAGACACAAAGGCATTCCGACATCCACGCCTCCTCGTGAAAGAAGAAAGGACGCCAGACATGATGAAGCTCTTCTGCACCTTCGAGGTCTCAAATGAGACTGCGACAATGTGCATTACGGAGCAAAAAGAGTACCAATTTTTCAGCACTGGGCAGAACAGCGTCAAACAAAGGAGAGAATAGTGGTCAGACGTGAAAAGAGAAGGAGCTAAGAGAAGAAAGCTGTCGCTTGAACGCCACAGTGAATGATCCGTATTCGTTACTTGTTGATCGGGTCGGTACAATTGCCTCTGAATGATGCTTCATTGATCCTTCTCAAAACAGTCAAAAGTTCGTGTACAAACAAAAATACATGCAATGTAAAAGCTTCATGCAAGCTCAACACATGTGTTCATTTGTTACGATGCGTAGTTACTGTCTAGACCAGTAGGTGCCTGATTTCAGGGAGGCGATATTATCAAACTCAAAATTCTCTGCAGTAGAATAAAAGATGGATGGTACAACATTTTCACAGAAAAATAAAAGTAGAAAAATTGATTAATAATTCACAAGAGCAACAACATTACATACACAAAAGAGAAATTAGCAATATCTTATTATGCTACGTAACCTGGTGTTTTATCAAACCACACATGAAATAGTCACAAAGAACATCAGACTATCAGA
Organism: Puntigrus tetrazona; assembly: GCF_018831695.1. NCBI lineage: Eukaryota > Metazoa > Chordata > Actinopteri > Cypriniformes > Cyprinidae > Puntigrus > Puntigrus tetrazona. Next base: position 17,210,358 of record NC_056706.1, on the reverse strand, counting down.
TAATAAATAATATAAAATAGAACCTTTCAATAAAAGCTAAAAGAAGCGAAACACTTGTAGACCACATACTCACTGTATGTAGAAATAAAGATATTCAATAGAAAAAGAAGTCATTCATGTGGATCATTTGGATTTGATACTTTTCAGTTCAAAAGATTCAGTTTGGTAAATCGAGCTCTCTTTCCATTATTCATAAATATATAAAGTAGATTCAGAAAAGGTCCAGCGTTGCTTTCTAAAGTCTTTTCAGTTCAAGACTTTGAAGATATTTAAGTTTGTGGCGAATGATCAATCATGACAATGATTTCAATATTTGTTCGAAGTCTTCATAGGAGCTTGTCAGTGTGGTGACTATCTCTAATCAATTTGAAACACATTGAAGTTACCTTCTGTTCAAGCGAGGCCTAGACGAAAAGCTTGTGTTCAAGAACATCAATAATGCAGCTGACATTTATTGCAGACTTCGGATGTGTGGCCAGTAAAACAGTCTTCGCTAAAGGTACATAAACTCTGGTTTCGTTGTTGGCTGCCACCAACAAAAGGTAAAGTGTCTATGAAGTTGCACATGCTTCAGTAGGTTACACTATTTTGCCTCATTTTCAGTTTCAGGCATATCTCCAAAATAAAAGAGGCCAGATGCAACAAAAGATGAGGTTTATATGTACCTTTTAAATAAAAGTAACTTCATGAAGTCAGTTTAGCACTGACCGGTTACTATTAAATATGAGCTTCTGAATCAGGGTCGAATGCAAATTAGTTTGTGCTGCATTGCTGCAAATATTGATAATTCATTTTGACTTATGACGAATAGCAGCCTGAATTATTTTTCGTATCAGTACTTCAGAATCGAAGTCAAATGATTCTTCAGAACACGATTATCATCAATGTTGAAAATAGTTGTGCTGCGCTTCATATGAAGAGTTCGTGACAGATTTTGCCATTTATTTCACGGTCAGTGTCAGATTCGAAGACTGTCACGAATTGTGAGCATTTCTAAATGTCAGTTTTAATGAATACACGCCCATTTATCAATAACACTGTTATAATAATAACACTATGTATTCTAGATGGGTTCAAACATCTCTTTCAGACAATATAACACGCAATTTTTATTTACTAATTGAATTTAAGTTTTCTAGAAATTACTTAATCAGCTTTCTTTTTCTCCAACAATTTCTTCAGAATATATGATAGAATTACTTCAAATGAGTTTCAAACAATGTTCGTTATTAAGGGACAATGTAAACGTGGATGAAACTCTCATAATGGTCAAAATGTAGCAAGCTTGGCTTGTTATGTTTCTAGAGCGGGCATTTCACAAATTCTTGTTACTCACGAATCTTAGTTGGTCATAATAAGACAATGAGAAAATCATAGATGTTACTCTTCTTCATGACTTCCTATTTATTATACTAATTAATTATATTACTTATTTTTCCCATAATAAACACGTTAGTCAACACTAAACAACAATAGTAAGCAAATTCACCCTGACATTTTTTCATCACAAAGAAAGAAGAAAGCTCCACAGTAATTAGGTTTGCTTTTTCAAGGACATCTTTAGTTTTTATTTTATTTAAACTGAAAGAATGTCCTTGAAAACAAAACCTGGTACTAATGGGCTTTTCAAGAGGTGAATGCCATACCTCTTTGTATTGAAAATGTTGTGATTTCTTTACTATTTGTTGTTTAGTGTTGACTCTAACGTGTTTATTTTAGTAAGAATAAGTACATAGTGTAGTATAATAAATAAAGTCCCATGAAGGAAGAGTAACATCACACAGTTTTTTCTCATTCTGACTTTAATTATGATAACTAAGTCTATTAGTGAAAATTCTTGTAAATGTCCCATTAGAAAATAAAAAACAACAAACCAAACATCATAACATTATTATAGGGTTTCATCCCGCTATATTTGATCCTTTAATGAACATTGTTTGGAAATATTTGGCAATTCCTATCATGTATTCTAAGAAATTAATGAGGAAAAAAATATGTTGATTAAAAGTGAGGATTCTAGAAACTAAATCTAATTGTAAAACAAAAAGTGCGTATATGTGGTCTATTAGTCTGAAAGGATGCTTGGATTATCTAGAATCAAGCATAGTGTTTATTATTTATAGCAGTGTTATTATTCATGGACGGTTACATTTATTAAAACTGATATTTAGGAATGCTACGGAAGATTTCATTTGAAATAAGTGGGCTGAATCTGAACTTACTATTCGTAAGAGAATCGAAAAATAAATCTATCAAGCAATTCCCTTCAAAAATATGAAGCAGCACAACTGTTTTCACATTGATGATAATCCGAAATTTTTCTTGAGCAAAACACGGGATTTCTGAAGGATCATTTGACTCCTTCAGTTCTGGAGTACTGATGCAGAAAATCGCTCAAACTGTACTACGCTCCATAAGTCAAAGAGTAGTTACCATCAATATTTGCAATGATAATACAGCACAAATAATTTTGCATTCATTTTGTTCAAATGTATTTAATAGTAGCATAGTTATAAACTGACTGTAGGAGCTTACTTTATTTAAAGGTTTATATAGTTCATCTTTTGTTTTGCATCTGTCTTTATTTTGGAGACAGCTTCTCGCAGGAGAATGGAGGCTTAAAGGTCTGTGTATTTACTGGAGTACACCTGCTGGGAGCATATGGTCTAGACCTACCTTTGTTGGTTGGCAGCCAAAACCTGAAACCAAGTTTGCAGCACTCCTTTGGCCAAGTTTGTTTTTACTTTTATTTTTTTCTAATCAAGTCTGCAATAAATGCTAAGAAATGCACATTGGTTGGTGTCTTGGACTTTACAAAAGCTCAGTGTTTCAAATCCTCAGCAGACCACTCAAGAGGTGACGAATGTGACAAATTGATTAAGTGATAGTCACGACACTGACCAAACTCCTATGGAGTTCAGACAACATTAAGTCATTGCAGCATGATTGATCATTCCTTTTAAACTGTGATTTTAAAGTCTTAATTGAAAAGACTTTTTAGGAAAAGCAAGCAACAGCAGCTAAGTTTTCTAATCCTCGCCACTTGTATATTTATGAATAATGGAAGGAATCAAGCCATCAAACTGGAATCTTTGAACTGGAAAGGATTGTAAAAGTCAGAAATGATTTTTTTTTATGAATGACTTTTTTCTATTGAATCTTATTTTTGTATTTTGGGTGAAATTTATGTGGAATTTACAAAGTATTTTCACTGACCTTCGTTTTTGAAACTTATTGAGAGGTTTATTTTTTTATATTATTTGTTATCTGATAGTCTGATGTTCTGTGACTATTTCATGGTGTGAGTTTATTCTAAAACCTGAGTTACTGGTGCTCCCAGATTAGCGCATAATACTGTGCACACTGAATGTTACTGAACTTTCTCTTTATTGTTATGTAATATTTAATTGCTCTGTGAATTTGTCAATTTTCCTACTTTATTTTTCTGAGAAATATTCTTCCAAATACATTTTTATTTCTCATAAGAATTTGAGCTTATTAACATACGCCCTAGGCCTAACTCACTGTCCCTAGATGAGTAACTACTGCATGTAACTGTAAATGAACACATGTGTTGAACTTGCATGCTTTTAGTTTGTATGTATTTTTTTTTATTTGTACACAGACTTGACTGTTTTGGGAAGGATCACGAGCATCATCTGTGAGGAGCAGTGTGGCGGTTGTGCTTATGGATCAACAAGTGCTTTAGTTCCGGATCATTCCTGCGGTAGCTGCCTACAGCAACTTTTTCTCTCTCACTTCCTTCTCTTTCCGATTTTCTTCCTCCTTGTTTTGGCCTGTTTTCTGGCCCAGGGTTAATAGAAAAAGTGGTACTTTCTTTTGCCCGTGGTCCTTCCCTGGACATGCATACATTGTGCTTGGTCCTACTTTTTGGGACCTTCAGGAGAGGTTACACATAGTTATTTCCATCATGTGCCTGGCCCAGCCCTTCTTCTGAGAGGCGCGTTGTCTAAATGCCCTTGATGTCCAGAGCTCCATTTCAACAGGCTCATCTTCCTCGTCTCACATCTCTGACCTCCGACGCTCTCGACCACACTTTCTCCAAACTCCTCGTCACACTCTCCAGCCAAGCAATAATCTTTCTCTTGAGCCCCATATCTGCTCTGTGCAGCTCGGGCTTCTCAGGCTTTAAGTCCCATGCCTGATAGGTTCGACAGTGTACTCACGTACTGCATCCCCTCATCCTCTATGTCGAAGGAGCGTGAGTTCTGGAGGCGGCTCAAACAGAGAAGAAGTGACGGCTGAGCTGTTTGCCGTTGGCTTTAGGTGAAGAAAGCGTAGATCAACGCCTTCTTATCAGATCCTTGAGTGGGGCTTGGAGGAAATCCTACCAGCTGTTTGGGAGACTCATCAAGAGGAGAAATATGGCACTTCTCTGGATTTTGAGTGATGGTGTACGTTTGGTCACTGGCGGTAGGGGCCTGGAAGCGAGCAGCCGGTAGAAGAAGGTCTTCAGAGGTACTTGGAAGCACTGAATCTCTTCTATTGGCGCCAAGAAGGGAAGCTCTCATTGCAGGACTAACGAGAATTTGCTGAGGCCGACTTCCACAAGACGTGGAGTAGGCTCATAGCGTGTTTGCCTTCAGCTTTCTTCTTTTTCTTTTCTCCGCATCCTCATGCTCACTACTTTTCCATCAAATTGTCTAGATTCTGCATCTCTCTGAATTTGGCAGACTTCTAAGAATCTCTCTCAAGACAAATTGTATCTCTTTCTTTGCCAGCCATGTCTTTAAGACTCTCCCTCGTTTATGCCTCCTTCTTCTACCTTTCTTCACCTGTCTTTCCTTCTTTCTCCATGCTAAAAAAACACAAAGTTTCAAGTTTGAATAAAGATTACTGTATATTATAAAAGACAAATACTATTTCACTCTTTCTATTTTCAGCATTTCACATTTAATTCAAAGTGTTAATGTTTGCATTAAGAGGAAATTAACTAGCAATTACTGAGTTTTATTTATTTTTTCAACGCAGCTGCTCAGGTGTTACTTGGCGCATCTCCTCCCTAGTTTCTTGTTTTATGACGCCGAAGCTCGCTTCACATCATGCCTCTGAAGTTTGTGCCGCCTGTTCTGGCGCTTAAATACTGCTGTGCCTCAAAGCACTCTCTTCGCGCAAGAAGGCAAAACGCTTCAAAAGTTGTCTAAATGTACTGCCAAACAGTGCCATTGTGACACTGAACGCTGCGCATTGAAACGAATTTTTAATTCATATCTTCAGTAAGTCACTTAAAGTAGCTCCTAACTCTAAACCCAACACACCAACAGAAGAAAATCAGCTCAGACTAGCAGTTTCAGGAGCCAAGTCAGCCATGATGTCACAACTGAGAGCTTAGAACTCTGAGAACTCGAACTATCTCGAGCAGCACCAGAGAGAAACAGTCAATACTATTACATTAAGCACTGGCATTAAATACTGATTGCATTTGTGATTTACTTTCTAAGACTCTCAGTCCTTCCACTGAAAATTAAAAGAGAGAATAAAAACAACGCCAAACAATTTACATTTTATTTTTTTATTTGTAAATGATGCTGTAATATAGTTAAACCACTGTGACTACAGTGTGTACATTAATGTAATGAAAATGTTTTTTTTTTTTTTTTTTTATTGATTTTGAAGTCTCTTATTGTTTCTATTATTTTAATTGTTATATTAAGGTGCATTCATTATATTAACTATATAAATAAATAGAAAAAGACACGCATGTTAGTCCTGTCTTTCACCGTAGTTGTAAATAATAGAGATTTGAGGAGGTGATAGAATCAAGTAATCGCACGGCTTGAACAGCTCCTGGTCACTGATTTCTAAGATGTTTATGTTTTGGGATCATGTGTAAACTGATATCTTAAAGATATCTATTGCATGTGTACACAGCAGATGTTTTCCAGATCGGGCGATCTTTGACAGACATCTTGTGACACACGCGGTTATCTGGGCCTACACCCAGACAGGCCCAAGTTTAGACAGTTCCTGACTAATGCGTATTATACTCTGAATGTATTTCTGGCAAATCTTAAGAACGGAGGAAGGTGGTCACATCACAAACAATAAGATGAGTTTCAGTCAGAGCACGCATGCTTTACACAGCAGAAGAACATGACGCATACAACCACAATAAACACGCGTTTGTATGTGATTGTTCGAGATTTGGATATTTTTCATAACAATATATGTACATTTAAATGCTAATTTGTAGAGCCATACAAAGGCCATAAATAGCATATATTTTAATAACAGTAACCACCAAATTTTACATGATCAAAAGGTATTAAAAACACTTGATGTGCTGACTACGACCTGTAGCTGACATCGATTTGAAAGAGCCTATTTATTCATAAAGTGTAACATTTCTAGTTTAAGTGAGATTATGTTATCTATGTTCTATTGTGAATAAATGTTGGCTCATGTGATTTAAAATTTTTAGTTTTATTTTATTTAAACTGAAAAGAATGTCCTGAAAAACAAACCTGGGTACTAATGGCTTTTCAAGAGGACCGCTTACCTTCTTTGTATTGAAAAATGTCAAGTTGTGATTTAATATTTGTTGTTTTAGTGTTGACCTAATTTGCCATTTTTAGTAAGAATAAGTAATATAGTGTAGTATAATACTAGTCCCATGAAGGAAGAGTAACATCACAAATAACAGTTTTTCTCATTTGATCTTAATTATGATAACTAAGTTCATTAGTGTGTAAAATTTTGTGAAATGCCTCGCCTAGAAAATAAAAATACAAACCAAACACTACAACATTATTATAGGTTTCATCCCGCTTACATTTGATCCCTTTAATGACATTGTTTGGAAATATTTGAAAGTAATCTTATCATGTATTCCAAGAAATTGTTGGAGGAAAAAGAAAAGCTGATTAAAAGTGAGGATTCTAGAAACTAAATTCAATTGTAAAATAAAAAGTGCGTGTTATGGTTTGTCTGAAAGAAGGATGTTTGGATTATCTAGAATCACATAGTGTTTATTATTTATAGCAGTATTATTATTCATGGACGTACATATTTATTAAAACTGACATTTAGAATGCTACGAAGATTTATTTGAAATAAGTAATGAATCTGAACTTACTATTCGTAAGAGAATCATGGAAAAATAAAATCTTATCATGAATTTCTTCAAAAATATGAAGCAGCATAAATCGTTTTCTACCATTGATGATAATCAAATTTTTCTTGAGCAACATGATTTCTGAAGGATCATTTGACCTTCAGTTCTGGAGTACTGATGCAGAAAAATCGTTCAAACTGTATTACGTCCATAAGTCAAAAGAGTAAGTACCATCAATATTTGCAATGATAATACAGTACAAAATAATTTTGTAGCATTCATTTTTTGTTCAAAATGTGTATTTAATAGTAGCAAAGTAAGTTATAAACTGACTGCAGGAGTTTACTTTATTTAAAGGTTTATATAGTTCATCTTTTTTGTTCATCTGTCTTTATTTTGGGAGATGTAAATTTTCTATATGAGAGAATGGAGGCTTAAAGGTCTGGGTGTGGCCTACTGATATGACACTGCTGGGAGCATACATGGTCTTAGACTCACTTTGTTGGTTGGCAGCCAAACTTTGGTGAACCAAGCTGTAGCACCTGGGCTGGAAGTTTGTTTTACTTTTTATTTTTCTAACTGTCTGCAATAAATGTGTCAAGAAATGGCATTAGTTGGGTGTTCTCGACTTACAAAAGTCTGCAAGTTGCCCAAACTCTCAAAGGTCCAAGAGGTACTATTAATGTGACAAATTGATTAAGGATAGTCACCACACTGACTAAACTCATAGAGTTCAGACAAAATATTAAGTCATTGTGCATGATTGATCATTCCTTTAAACTGTATTCTTTAAAGTCTTAATTGAAAAGACTTTTTTAGAAAGCAAGAACAGCAGCTGAAAGTTTTCTCAATTCACTACTATATGTTTATGAATAATGGAAGAACTGTTTATCAAAACTGGGAATCTTTGAATCAGAAAGGATTGTAAAAAAGTTAAAGGATTTTTTTTTTTATGAATGACTCTTTTTTTCTATTGAATCTTTATTTCCTTTGTATTTTGGGTGAAATTTATGTGAATCTACAAAGTGTTTTCACTGACTCATGGAAACTTATTGAGAGGTTTATTTTATATTATTTGTTATCTGATAGTCTGATGTTCTTGACGATTTATAGTGAGTTTATTCTAAAACCTGAGTTACCGGGTGCTCCCAGATTAGCGCATACTGTGCATTGAATTGAAATGTTACTGAATTTTCTTTATTGTTGTGTAATATTTAATTGCTCTCTTGTGAATTTGTCAATTTTTCCTATTTTATTTTTTCTGAGAAATATCTTCCAAATACATCTTTATTTCTACAAGAATTTGAGTTTATTAATATACGCCCTAGCCTAACCTACTGGTCCTAGGATGAGTAACTAATGTATGTAATTCGTGAACAATATATGTAAGGAATTGTATGAAGCTTTAGTTTGCATGTATTTTTTTATTTGTACACAGACTTTGACTGTTTTGGGGAAGGATCAATGAGCATCATTCAGAGGAGCATGGTGGCGGCAGCTTGTTGATCAACGCGCTTTAGTTCGGATCATTCCTGCAGCTGCCTAAGCAACTTTTTCTCTCGCCTTCCCTTCCCGTATTTTCTCCTCCTTTGTTTTGCCTTGTTTTCTGCCCAGGTTAACAGAAAAAGTGGTACTTTTCTTTTGCTCCGTGGTTGGGTTCTTCCTGGACATGGCCACTGAAGCTATCTCATTTTTTGGGACCTTCAGAGGTTACACAGAAGAGCTTCACTGTCAGCCCAGCCCTTTCCTTCTGAGAGGCGTTGTCTAAATGCTCCTTGATGTCCTCAGAGCTCCCATCTAACAGGCCCATCTTCCTCGTCCTCACATCCCTGGACCTCCCACGCTCACCACACTCTCCAGCTCCTCGCTGTCACTCCAGCCAAGCACAATCTTCTTGGTTTCACATCTGCCTCCAGCAGTCGGGGGCTTTCAGGCTTTAAGTCCCATGCCTGATAGGTCTTACCAGTGTACTCCACGCATTCTCGGCATCCTCATCCTCTATGTCGATGAGCGCAGTCTGGAGGCGCCCAAACAGAGAAGAAGTGGACGCGCGAGGCTGCACCGGCTGGGTTGGCCAGGTGAAGAAAGTTGCAGATCAACGCTTCATCAGATCCCCGGAGTGGGGCTTGAGGAACTACCAGTTGTTTGGGGAGGACTTCCATCAAGAGGAGAACATAGAATTTTCTCTGGATTTTGAGGATATGTGGCCGGGTTTTGGTCACTGGCGTAGGGGCCTGAAGAGCAGCCAGAAGAAGGCCTTCAGAGACACTGGAAGCACTGGAAACTTTTCATTACGCTGGCATGAAGTCTCATTGCAGGATTACCTAGAATTTTATGAGGTTTGACTCCACAAGAGGAGTAGGCCCAAAGTGTGCTCTGCCCCTTCAGCTTTCTCTTCTTCTTTTCTTTCCGGCATCTCTAAGGCTCACTACTTTTCCATCAAACTGTTCCAGATTCTGCATCTCTCTGAACTTGGCAGACTCCTCTGGCAGAATCTCTTCAAGACAAATTGTACTCCCTTCTTTGCCAGCCATGTCTTTAAGAGACTTCCTCCCCTGCTCATGCCTCTCTCCTTCTTTCACCTTTCTTCACCTGTCTTTCTCTTTCCTCCATGCTAAAAACACAAAAGCTTCAAGTTTGTGAATAAAGATCATTGTATATTATGCAAGACAACACTATTTTACCTCTTTCATTTTCAGCATTTTACGCAACAAAGTGTTAATGTTTGCATTAAGAGTGAAATTAACTAGCAATTACTGGAGTTTTATTTATTTTTTCAACGCAAGCTGCTCAGGTGTTACTTGGCGCATCTCCTCCCGAGTTTCTTGTTTTGGTGACGCCGAAAGCCTCGCCTTCACAATGATGCCTTCTGGAAGTTTTCTAGCCGCTCTGTTCTGCGCTAAATACTGCTAAAAGTCTCCTCAAAGGCGACTTCATACATGAGCAAAACGCCCAAAAAGTTGTCTAAAATGTACTGCTAAACAGTGCCATTGTGATACTGGAATACACATTGAAATCAGAATTTTAATTCATATCTTCAGTAAGTCATTTAAAGTAGCTCCCAACTCTAAACTCCTAACACACCAACAGAAGAAAATCAGCTCAGGACTAGCAGTTTAGAGCTGCTTCTCCATTATGATGTCATAACTGAGAGCTGTAACTCTGAGAACTCGGAACTAGCCTTGAGCAGCACCACAGGAGAGAAACAGCCACTATTAAGTATTAAGCACTACATTAAATACTGATTGCATTTGTGGATGCATTTCTAAGACTGGCCCTTCCACTGAAATGCTTATGAATAAAAACAAATGCCAAAACAATTTACATTTTATTTTTTTATTTGTAAATGATGCGAAGATAGTTAAACTACTGTGACTACAGTGTGTACATTAATGAAAATGTTTTTTTTTTTATTGATTTTGAAGTTCTTATTGTTTCATTATTTTAATTGTTATATTATGTATCTATTATATTAACTATATAACAAATAGAAAAGACACACGATGTTAGTCCTATGGTCTTCACCGTAGTTAAATAGATTGAGTGAGGTGACAGGAATCATGACCACATCGTTGAACAGCCCTGGTCAACATTTCTCAAGATGCTTCATGTTTTGACTATGTGTAAACTGACATCTTAAAGACATCTGTCAGATGTGTGTACACAGCAGATGTTTCCAGACTGCCATCTTTGACAGACATCTGTGGACATACATGTTATCTGGGCCTACACCTGCATGGTGTGTGCACCCAAGCTTACAGCCCTGACTAATGCAAGATATACTCTAAATGGCTGGCAACTAAGAACGGAGAGGAAGGTGGCTTTAACACTCACAAACAAGATGAGTTTCAGCCAGAGCACGTTAAGGCTTTTACACAGCAGAAGAATGATGACGCATAACCACAATAAACACGCGGTTTATGTGATTGTCTTGAGATTTGGATATTTTCTTACACAATATGTGCATATTTAAAATGCTAATTGTGTGAGCTACAAAAGGCTATAAATAGCACAGGTTTTAATAACAGTAAACGCATCAAATTTCCATACATGTGATCAAAAAGGTATTAAAAATACTTGATGTGCCGGACTACTTTGAGACTCTGTAGCTGACATCAGATTTGAAAAGAGCCTATTTATCTATAAAGTAACATTTCTAGTTTTAAGCATTTACGTTATCTATGTTCTATTGTGAATAAAATGTTGGCTCATGATTTGAAAATTCTTTAGTTTTTTATTTTATTTAAACTGAAAGAATGTCCTTGAAAAACAAACCTGGGTAATTAATGGCTTTTCAAGAGGTGACCGCTTAATTTTCTTTGCATTGAAATGTCAAGTTGTGATTTCATTATTTGTTGTTTAGTGTTGACTAACGTGTTTATTTTTTAGTAAGAATAAGTAATATAGTGTATAATAAAGAAAGTCCCATGAAGGGAAGAGTAACATCACAAATAGCTTTTTTTTCCTCATTTGATCTTAATTATGATAATTCAAGTCTAATAGTGTAAAATTTGTGAAATGCCCGGGCCAGAAAATAAAAATGAACAAACCAAACACTACAACATTGGCTATAGGGTTTCATCCCGCTTACATTTGATCCCTTAATGTGAACATTGTTTGGAAATATTTGGAAAGTGCATCTTATCATGTATTCTGGAAGAAATTGTTGAGGAAAAAAAAAGAAAAGCTGATTAAAAGTGAGGATCAGAAACTAAATTCAATTGTAAAATAAAAAGTGCGTATATGGTTTATTGTCTGAAAGAAGGATGTTTGGATTATCTAGAATCACATAGTGTCGGCTATTTATAGCAGTATTATTATTCATGGACGGGCTATACTTATTAAAACTGATATTTAGAATGCTAATAAAAGATTTCTATTTGAAATAAGTGCTGAATCTGAACTTACTAATTCGTAAGAGAATCGTGAAAATAAAATCTATCATCAGCAATTTCTTCAAAAATATGAAGTATAAACGCTTTCAACATTGATGATAATCCGAAATTTTTCTTGAGCAAACATGACTTCTAGCTGATCATTTGACTCAGTTCTGGAGCACTGATGCAGAAAAATCGTTCAAACTGTATTACGCCCATAAGCCAAAAGAGTGAGTATCATCATTATTTGCAATGATAATATGAGCACAAAAATAATTTGCATTCATTTTGTTCAAATGTATTTAATAGTAGCAGTTAGTTATAAACTGACTGCAGGAGTTTAATTATTTAAAAGGTTTATATAGTTCATCTTTTTGTTTTGCATCTGTCTTTATTTTGAGAGATGTGCCCCTCGGCAGGAGAATGGAGGCTTAAAGGTCTGGGTGTGGCCTATTGAGCATGATTTGTTGTATATGGTCTTTAGACTCTACTTGTTGGTTACAGCCAAACCTTGAAACCAAGTTTGTAGCACTTTGGCCAAGGCTTGTTTTATTTTTATTTTTTTCTAATCAAGTCTGCAATAAATGTCAAGAAATGCAGACAGTTGGTGTTCCTTGACTTACAAAAGCTCAGTAAGGCCTAAATCAGCAGACCCAAGAGGTGACTAATGTGACAAATTGATTAAGGATAGTCACTACAATGACCAAACTCCTATAGAGTTCAGACAAATATTAAGTCATTGTGCATGATTGATCATTCTTGAATCCGTGATTTTAAAGTCTTAATTGAAGCATCTTTAGGAAAGTGCAAGAACAGCAGCTGGAAAGTTTTCTGAATCCTCGCTCACTTGTATATTAAGTGAATAATGGAAGGAATCAAGCCACTAAACTGAATCTTTTTGAACTGGAAAGGATTGTAAAAGTCAAATGATTTTTTTTTATGAATGACTCTTTTTTTCTATTGAATCTTTTATTTCCTTTGTATTTTGGTGAAATTTATGTGAATCTACAAAAAGTGTTTGTCTGAACTTCGCTTTGGAAACTTATTGAGAGGCTTGCCTTTTATATTATCGGTTATCCGATAGTCTGATGTCTTGGTGACTATTCTGCTGCGTGAGTTTATTCCAAAACCTGAGTTACCAAGCCGTTCTATGATTAGCGACAATACTGTGCATTGAATTGAATGTTACTGAATTTCTTTTATTGTTACAGTGTAATATTTAAATTTGCCCTTGGTGAATTCTGGGTCACCTTTCCTACTCATTTCCTTTTCTGAGTGAAATATTCTTCCAAATACATCTTTTTATTTCTCTCTAAGCAAGAACTTGAGCTTCATTAATACACGCTCCAGCCGAACCTACTGGGTCCCTAGATGAGCAACTACTGCATGTAATCGTAAATGAACACATGTGCTAACTTGTACAGCTTTTTAGTTTGTATGTATTTTTTTTATTTTGTACACAGACTTTGACTGTTTTAAATGGATCAATGAGCATCATTCAGAGGAGCAGTGGTGGCGGTTGTGCTTGTTGATCAACAAGGCGCTTTTAGTTCGATCATTCTGTAGCGTCTAAGCAGCAACTTTTTCTCTCTTCGCCTTCTTCCGATTTTCTTCTCTCCTCCTTTGTTTTGGCCTTGTTTTCTGCCCAGGTTAACAGAAAAAGTGGTACTTTCTTTTGCCCTGGTCTTTCCCTGGACATGCACATTGTGCTTGGTCTCATTTTGGACCTTCAGGAGAGGTTACACAGAAGAGTCGGTATCATGTGCCTGTCCAGCTCCTTCTTTTCTGAGAGGCGTCGTTGTCGAATGCCCTTGATGTCCTCAGAGCTCCCATTTCAACAGGCCCATCTTCTCCTCGTCCTCACATCCCTGACCTCCAACGCTTCCTCGACCACTTTCTCCAGCCTCGCTGTCACTCCAGCCAAGCAATAATCTTCTTGGTTTCACATCTGCCTCCAGCAGTCGGGGGCTTTCAGGCTTTAAGTCCCATGCCTTATGTGGGTCTTACCAGCGTACTCCATTTACTCGCATCTCATCCTCTATGTCGATGAGCGTGAGTTCTGGCAAGTGCTCAAACAGAGAAGAAGTGGACGCTGAGGCTGCACTGGCTGCTGGCTTTAGGTGAAGAAAGTTGCAGATCAACGCCATCAGATCCTTCCGGAGTGGGGCTTGGGAGGAAACTACCAGTTGTCAGAGGATCACTCAAGAGGAGAATATAGCACTTTCTCTGATTTTGAGGATATGTGGCCGGTTTGGTCACTGGCGTAGGGGCCTGAAGGCAGCTGGGTAGAAGAAGGTCTTCAGAGACACTGGAAGCACTGAAACTTCTTTCATTACGCCAAGAAGGAAGCTCATTGCAGGACTAACAGAATTTGCTGAGGTTTGACCTCCACAAGACGCGGAGTAGGCCTTACGTGTGCTTCTCACTCCGCTTTTCTTCTCTTTTTCTTTTCTCCTGCATCTCTTTGCTCACTACTGTTCTCCATCAAATTGTCTAGATTCTGCATCTCTGAACTTGGCAGACTCTTCTTGGCAGAATCTTCTTCAAGACAAATTCAGATTCTTCTTTGCCAGCCATGTCTTTGGCACTCTCCCCTGCTCATGCCTCTCCTTCTTCTACCTTCACCTGTCTTTCCTTTCTCTCTTTCCCTCCATGCTAAAAATACAAAGCTCTCAAGTTTGTAATAGATCATTAGAAGCACAGGCATAACACTATTTCACTCTTTCTATTTTCAGCATTTCTCACATTTAATTCAAAGTGTTGATGTTTCAGATTAAGAGTGAAATTAACTAGCAATTACTGAGTTTATTTGATTTTTTCAATGCTAAGCTGCTCAGGTAGTTACTTTACGCATCTCCTCCTTTGAGTTTAGTTTTTGGTGACGCGAAAGCCTCAGCCTGCCAAATACCCATGCCCCAAAGCTTCTTCAGCCGCCCACCTGCGCTAAATACTGCAGGCCCTCACGACACGCAAGAAGCCTATAAACGCTCAAAAGTTGTCTAAATGTACTGCTAACAGTGCCATTGTGACACTGAATGCTGGCGATTGAAATCAGAATTTTTAATCACATCTCTGAAAAGTCACGAAGTAGTCTAACTCAAATCAACACACCAACAGGAAGAAAACTAATGATCAGTTTAGAGGCTGCTTCTCACAGATGGTCTACACCTGAGAGCTGAACTCTGAGAACTCGAACTATCTTGAGCAGCACCAGAGAGAAACAGTCATCACTTACTACATTAAGCACTACATTAAATAATTACTGCATTTGTGACGCATTTCTAAGACTCCTCGCTCCTTCCACTGAAAATTGAAAAGAGAAGAAAAACAAAATGCCAAACAATTTATGCACTATTTTTTTATTTGTAAATGATGCTAGGTTATAGTTAAACTACTGACTACAGTGTGTACATTATCAATGAAAAATGTTTTTTTTTTTTTTTTTATTGATTTTGAAGTCTCTTATTGTTTCCATTATTTTAATTGTTGTATTAAGGTGCATTCAATATATTAACTATATAAATACAATAGAAAAAGACACTTATGTTAGTCCTGGGTCTTTCACCGTAGTTGTGTAGAGATTTGAGGAGGTGGACAGAATCGCTAATCGCTGATTGGGCTTGAACAGCTCCTGGTCACTGATTTCAAGATGTTTATGTTTTTGATCATGTAAAAACTGACATCTTAAAGACATCTGTCAGATGTGTGTACACAGCAGATGTTTCTCAGACTGCCGATCTTTGACAGACATCTTGTGGATATACGTGTTATCTGGGCCTACACCAGACAGGCCTAAGTTTAGACAGCTCCTGAATTAATGCGATTATACTCTGAATGTATTTGAATATTTTTAATAATAATAATATGTGTATATATAAAATGTAAAATTTGTAGAGCCATACAAAAGGCTATAAGGCATATATTTTAATACCAGTAAACGATCAACTTCCACACGGATCGAAGTTATTAAAAACACTCGCATGGGTGGCAAAGTGAGCTTTGAGTAAATTGCAATAACTACAATCGTAACTCATGCCAGTCATACAGCTTCAACAAGTGCTTGTATTTATTTAGAAATATTTTTGATAATACTTAAAATTTGAACTGGATTGAATCTATTTTTGAAGAGTCTTGGCTAAGACTATCTTTATTGTAATTTTTTTTGTTTTTATTTAAGCATTTAACAGGTTGTAATATTATCAGTATATATATATATATATATATATATATATATATATATATATATATATATATATATATATATATATATATATATATATATATGTGTGTGTGTGTGTGTGTGTGTAATTGTAGTTACTAGAGAAATTAGGAATGTTTAAGGTCATCAAATGTTAAACTTAATAAATAATGTTTACAGGCTATTTTGCTATGCTGTTGTTTAATTTGTCATTGCTTATGCTGATTTCATTGTTCAGGTAATTGCAAAAAGCTATTGTATGAGTGCATTAAGGCAGCTGGTGGCACTTCAAGGCTGTTCACACTGCGAGAGGAAACTATAAATTAAGCAGTTAGTAACTATATCAGCCTCCATTGCTCCATGCGCACGAATAATGCGGGATTATTTCCCAAAATCAGAGTCTTGTAAATGCACTTTAAATTCCAAGTTAAACAGCTGTAGTTTGGCAAACTTCTAACGCACTCAAAAATTCCCCATGATTTTTCCTGCACCTCTGGGCATCCAAATAATAGGACGAAGTGGCGTGGGGGAGGATAGCTGTGTTTATTTTCTTTCAGCCATACAGATGTCTGGAGAGGCCAGAGAGGCTGCAGCGGAGACATGCAGAACGACGGCCGGGATGAAGCCGCAGCTTGGAAAAGGTTGCATTTATTGCATGCACAGCCTGGCACGGATTCAAGCTCTACGATGTTAATGCACGTGGTTACGCTTATGTTTTGGTTCTGAGGAGATTGCGACTCCGGGCAGGCGCTTTCCCAGTTGGCGATGACTACATGGATGAGGGACGGCCACTTTGACTATTACAAAGGCACGGATGATTTTGGCGAGGGGAACGGGACGCAGGAGTGCGAGGAGGCGCGTTCTGAGTGCAGTCAGCTCCCGCTGGAGCCGCAGAGCCGGGCTGGTGTGACGCATGCGGCTGCTGCTCAGTGCGCCAACTCCGGAGGGACAGACTCCAGATCGGGCCAGAGAAACGTCTATTACGGGCCGTGCGGGGAGAATCCTGCGCAAACTGGACTGGTCGGATGGAGCGGACGCAGAGGAGCCGGAAGCCCAGTGTGTGTGTTTGTCCGCAGAAACCTCTGTGTGTCTCCAGACGGACAGATTTACAAGGAATATTCGCAAAATATAAAGAAGCGGCTATTTGAAACTTCTGCACTCAATGTGAGCGACGGGCCTTGCAGAACAGGTATGAATCGACCAGTATTTATTTAGGTGTTTCATGATCTTTGAATATATAGAAATGTATGTATCGGCTATATGGTATTATATATGGTATTTATGCATGGAATAAAATACACTACAAGGTTGTTGTTTAAATAATAATAATACACACACAAATAAATATATATACAGATATATATATATATATATATATATATATATATATATGCATTTCCCATTTATAGCAAAATTCACATTTCTGGTATTCTTTCTTCATTCATACATGGTTTAGTAGTGTTTATATATATATATATATATATATATATATATATATATATATATATATATATATATATATATATATATATATATATATATAAATATATATATATATATATAAAGAAATTTGTTTTTGCTTTTTCTTTAATAAAATATAATGGCAATTCTAAGCTTTAAAACATTGATTGATGTATTGGGAGTATCTCTAAATTCTTATTATTATTATAATTATTATTTAAAGCATGGAATAAACATCTCAAAGCTAAAACTTTTTTTCTTTAAATAAATGTTTAATCTCATAAAGTTATCATAGTTGTTCCCCTCTAATCAACATTTTTCTTTCATTATTTGTTTATTTGTTCATTTGTTTTGTTTGTCTCTTTCTTTATTTTCTCTCACAAGTGATTTAAAGTGTATTCAACATGTTTTTTCTGGGCTTCCAGCACTGGGAATTTTGACCTGGCCCCTATAATTTTCCCAGTGACTTTGTAAAGAGGAGATTTATGACCTTTAAACAGCTCTTTGCTGGGCTGGATATAGGGAAGTGCTTGAATGATCTCTGAGGCGACTTTTTTCCTTTCTCTGTATTTCTGTAAGTCCCTCACAGCAAAGCGCCGCATAATCTGCAAATGTACGGGCAGCAGCATAGCATTTCTTGTGGCGGTTTGCATTTCCTATGCGGCTTAGTGGAATGGAGTAGATGGTAAAAAGAGGTCATTTTAATCTATGATGATCCTACACGGTTCAGAAAGTACTTTCAAACAGAAACCCTGTAAAATTAGATATATAATCTTGATTAGGGCCTCAATGGATTTAGATGGAGTTTGTTTCTTCATCAGAACAAATTGGAAAAATTTAGCATCACGTTATTGCTCAACAGTGATCCTCTGTAGTGAATGGGTGCCGTTAGAGTGAGAGCTCAAACAGCCGATAAAAAAAAACTACCACTTCTCTATTGACCTCCCACATCAAAAATCCACTGACATATTTGTTTAGAACCGGTTTTGACTTTGTTTGCAGAATTTTATTTTGTTTTGCATATTTCTGTAGATACAAAATGAGTTTTTACAGAAGAAAGCAATATAATGGATAGATGACTATATTTAGCTGGAAGCTAAAACGCCTTGATAACATGCAGCTTATAAGATCTTAAATTGTTGGACTAGAGTAATGTAATCTAGTTTTGCTTTTTATTAGCTGTTTCCCATTCTGACGGCACCTATTCACTTCAGGGGATCCATTGTTGAGCGATATAATTGCTTTTTCCAAAATGTGTTGTAACGAAGAAACAAACTCATCTATATCTTGGGTGACCTGGAGAGGAGTACATTTTCATTCATTGCCCATTTTGGCTGATACCATATTGGAAATCTATTACACCGACTACTACAGATTTTTCCACAAAGTAAGTGCAGAAAAATGTGAATAACCATGCTCCAATGATTTAATGTATGGGTGTTTATGGCTTCAAGATTTGGGACATGAAATATGCCTCCCCGGGTTAGATCCATTAATGAGCTTGTCAAGAGCTACAAAATTTATATACATGATCTTGTTTCAGTAGATAGAAAGTGTCGGATCCACCTCAGCCTTCCATTTCTCCTCCGTCTTTTCCTGTAGTCACGAGGTGGCCCTCTCAGAAATACGAACTTTCCAGTTGGCTGCAGATCAAGAGGCCGGTCAGATGGATTCTGGCACACTACAGGTGCATCGTCAAACGAGCTTGGCATGTCTCCAGCCACAGTGGTTTTAGGAGTCCTGCCACCAGGTAAAAAATTATACTCTGGGCCAACAATGGCCTACAGCACATTTCCTGTTCAGTTACTTCATGCACAGTGTAATGTGTTTGTCTTTTTTTACCAGATGAGATGTCTACCTATTTGGAGCAAAACTTAAATGAAATGATGAGCTATGACCAATCACAGGGACTATGACAGGGATTATTACTAAACTCGGATCCCAACACTTCGAGAGGAGAAAAACAATGTCTTTATACTTTTAGCCATTCGGCTTTAGACATGGCAAGAAGACGCCAAGAAACGACAGAAAAATAGTAAGCTCTGTTAAAAAAACATTGCTCTCCAGAGCTTTTTCTACATCTGGATAATCAAACATGGAGACGAATTAGGAAGAAGCTTAACACCCCAGTGGCCCAGGCTCTAAAATGAATAAAAACACACAATGAGAGAGGAGTAGTCTGAAGTTGCTAGAAGCCTGAAATTCAGCACAGAGAGTAGCTGCTGAGCTGAATGTCTCTTTTGTTTCACCGGTGCTTTTCTTCAGGAGGACAAGCTAGCAAAACATGAAGAACTGCAAATCTGAACGTGAGCTGACAAATCAATTCTTGCAATGCATATTATAATTACTTTTGTTAGAATGTAACATTTGGAATATACTGAAATGTGGAATGCTGTAATTGTCCTTTCACAAATAGTTGTAATTGTGCATTATAAAAAGTATAATATTTATACACATTCAATAAAGAATTGAAATTGAGTAACTAGTACATTAGGTACAACAGTAGACACACATCTATTCACACTTTTCTATCCTATGAGGCCACGGAGAGGATTTTGAATGACACTGAAGCAACACAGCTTATGTGGGTAGGTCAGCATGACAATAAAAGAGCGATGAATGCAGCACATCCAGAGGACATTCGGGACATACAAACATTCATGCTATAGAATTTACACTCGCAGAAAATAATCGGAAAGAAGAATGCACCAGATGTGAGCCGTGTTTCATTCCCGGTGGATCAGTACCAGACGCTTACTTCTGCTGGAGGAACGGTGTAAGATAGAGTCACTGAAAATCCCTGTCGCTCTTGTCTTCTCCTCAAAGCCCGCTGTTGTTTGAGAACTTCATTGCCGTCCAATTTGTGCTTGACGTTTTGCAAACTCGCTCTTCTGGGCAATCCATCTCGCTTTTACCTAAAGCAGAATGTGTGTAGCCGAGTTTGTCTCGTTTCTGCATGGGTAATCCTTTACTCAGCCTTGAGGAGTGTGTGTCGATCTATGTTGAGGCAGTTGAGCACACAGCTGGCTCTACATATCTCATGATCTCCAGACACAAAAACAGGGATCCTATTCTGGTACATGTGCACAGGCTGGATTTTTGATGGAAATACAACAACACCCTGAGGCTAATTTATTGATATACAGTAAACATCTCTTAACCCTCTAATTCCACCTTTAGTAGAGCAGAGTCCTGTATTTAACACAGAACGCCACGGATAACAGATTATTTAACTCCCACTTTCTCTCTCTGCCCTCTATGATGTTCTCTGGCAGCCTTTAATTCAGAATAATTATACAGCTCTGCATGTAATTTTAGGTCATGCTGTATTACTCCCTTATTTCAAATGTGTAAAAGATTCACATTCTGACACTCAGGTTTTTTTCAAACCACAAAGAACTTCTTTTGATGGTCTTTTACAAATGTACTTATTGTACGGTAAAATACTAACGAGAGTTATACACCAAAACAGCACAAACTAAATGCAACGACATGTGTTTTAAGGGTGCATTTGCACGACTTTCTACCAGTCAACTGGCAGCAACAGCTCGCCAGTTGAAGGTCTAAACTTCACTCCAGACTGAGACAATCTGGGACCGAACGTGGTTTCTCTGCCTAAAACAACCAACACTCTGAAACCCAAAACACTCCACTAGACGCAAAGTTTTTGACTTTATGGGTAGTATATAAGCCTCCATGGCCCTCGTCACTGCTCACTATCATTTCACAAGATGTTAACCTATTGAATCGTGATTAGTGATTTTTTTTTAACAGCTGTTCATTCTGACGGCACCCATTCACTGAAAATGACTGATGATCAAGTGATGTAATGTTTAAGTTCTTCTAAAACTGCTACATGAAGAAACTAGTTCATCTATATAGTTTGGTTGGTCTGAGGATGAGCACATTTTCAATAAATGTTCTGATTCTTACAGTACTATCTCCTTTAAGTTTTACATCCTGATACTTTGACATTTGTCTGTATGGCAGTTCCCAAGACAAAAATCTATATTTTGTAGTCTGAGAGAGATGTTGGTCTTCTTGTTTCCATTGCTACTCAGTTACTTTTCTTCCTCAAATTCTATGGAAAACTGTGGAAATATTCAGGGATCGCAGAACTTCCAGAGCTAGCAGCCAGGCTTCTTCTCTGGCCCAAGAATCCACTAATATCCTGTGTCAAAGTAAAGACATTACTGGCAACAGGATGGTATTTAAAAGGCTTAAATTCAAACATAAATAGCTTTAGGAAATGCAGACCAAAAGGCATGCAGATTAATTCATGCAGAATACTGTGATTTACTTATTGCTGGTTGGGAAAGCATAGTTTCCGAGGCAAAGAGCAAAATAATAAATTGCTATTGTTCATTTTTTCTTTTGGCTCCCATCAAGCACAGTCACCAGCCGCTCAACCCCTTGGCATTCACTGCAGCGGCTAATGCTAAACCATGATAGCCACTTAAAAAGGCCTCACTGGCTTCTCAAAGAGTTATTTCGTCTGATTTTGAATAAAGCCATTTCCATGCTTGTTTTCCTTCCAGTTTTGTAAAATGAGATCCACAAAGAAAGAGATCAGTCAGTCTCAGGAGGATTACAATCACAAAGAGAGTACGAAGACAGGAAGAGTCTATGTTTGTGTTCCTAGGAAGAATAACAGACAAGCAACAGTAAAACGACAAATAAGTCAGAGGAAACTTATGAGGCAAAAATATAGTTGACAGTTTAGAGGTTAGATGAAGCATTAACAGAAAGTTGCAAAACAACAATAGCATAATCACAACAAATGTTATAAAAACGCTCTCTTCCTCATCCGCTTTTTTATGCCTTTGTTTGGTCTTCTTTTACAATTCATTAAATAATTAAATTACGCTTTATATTGGCCACAGAGAGCGATCTTTACTGAAGTGTGTGTGTGTGGTGATGATGACTGGTCATGTGCACTGCTTTGAGGCTCTAGAGGGCAGTGAGAAGATACCACTTTAGAAGCATCTGGCTCTTTCATTGTTCTTCATATTTTTTGGATTTGAGGTAATTAACGTCATAAATCAACCATTACATTAAAACCTCGATATAGGTTTCCCATGTTGTTTATACAACAGGCAAAAATTAAAGTGTGATCAGTTACTTGTGATATGACCTATTTTGCCATTGGAAATGATGTTTAATTCAACTTTAAACTAGAGACTTAGATGGGATCATTTCATTTTGGACCAATAAGCAAACAACAGGAAATCCAATAACTACATAGTACTGTTTTCAAGGACGTCCCAGGAAACACCCACGACTCGGGCTGTATCGTCAGCGAGGCAAACTTTAGGCACAGGCGCAGCCTGCTTTCTTCTGAAAATATCTGGGACAGCGCCTGTCGATTGCGGCCAACTAAATGGCAGGGATTTGTTTGTGGATCTGCAGCTGTGTTGCATTAATGCTTCGAACCAGACAGAGGCCTAATATCCTCCTGAGACCTAGAACAAAAGTTTTGAATTAAGCATTTTTTCATTACATTGTTGTCACGGTGAAACTTCCAAGCTGGCATCTCTGTAAAACTCCTGGAATGTGTTCTTGTAATGACATGTGAGGTCTCGGAGAAACTCACTGTGTATAATCTTCAATTATTAGAGGTAAAACCTACAGCTGGGTCTCAGGAATATGGTGGAATTAGAATTGGGTCATCATTAAATACATTTATTTAAATACATTTTATATCACAGGCCTTAGGAGATTGTGTGTGCATATATATATATATATATATATATATATATATATATATATATATATATATATATATATATTTAAAGCAGTTTACAGAAGCTCATCACTTATTGGGAGACAGCACTGTCTCTAATAACGACATTATAATAAATGTACAGCATGACAGACATTATGTTGGTGCATAGTAAGATTATTACTGCATTGTGTCTATTAAATTATTTAACATACAGGACAATGATTGGATTAATAGCATTTGTCTATCCTGAAACAGCTGGAAAATGGCTCGCAAGGCACCCTCAAGTTGTCTGGATGGCATACGTTGAATCTGCGTGTGTGTGTGTGTGTGTGTGTGTGTGAGTGTGATGGAAACTTGACACACTAGAGAGCAGGAAGTCTGCTGCTGGACCACAGACTTGTGCAATAAGACCATCTTAAAATAGCCTTATGTGACAAATATAAATCCAGTGACGTTGCTTTACAATACCTTCTTAGTTTAATATTTGTAACACTTTAAGATGAGCAATTTTACTGCTTAAATTTCTCACAGCATAATGATAATAAAACTCTCAGGCCTTCAATAATATGCAAAAAATGTTAAACCATCTATCTAATTTCCTGGGTTTAAAATAGTTTGTATGTTAATTTAAAATACAATGCTGTTTCTCTCTTCTGGGCGCAAAACAACATGAGGAATAATGATCTGAGTAATCTTTTGTGGCTTGGCTTACAGAGGCTTGCACAGCTCTGCAAAGAAGTGTAAACTTTGGGCTATACAGGAAGTAGATATATGGAACTTGGAGATGCTGTTTGGTGTCACAAGCAAGTTTAGCAGAAGTAGACATTAGATGAGACGGTCTTAAGGAGCTGTTTCGGAGACAAAATGGAGAGAAATGGAGGAGGACATTAGAAAGAAGGGATACATTTACAATACAGCGGCTTTGGGAAGGTAAGACAGAATGTGCTTTCTTCTTACCAGGTGGCTTACATTAAAGAACAAATGTGTCTTTACAGCTGATCTGAAATTCACTGTCATAGAACAAAATGAAGGCTGACCGGTTGTAGCTGCTCAAATACAGAAATTACTGCTTAAATAGAGAAAACCAATGAATATTATATATTAATATTACTATGTTTTTTTTTTTTTTTGTGCAGCATCTCAGATGGTTTCAAAATGTTCAAGGTAAAATACTACTGGACAGTTGGCCTTTTTAGTTCCTCTATAACACCTATAATTTTGTGTGCGTTTGTCTGTGCTGCTGCAGAGCAGCTGTTCATATCTCTGTGACACATAATATAATTCTTATTTGTTGCATTTTATTTTATTTGATGGTTAATATGTGCAAGTTCGCTTGTATCTGTCCTACATTAAGGCCTATTGGAAAGGCATCACTACTGTACTATGATGTTGAGCAGTACTGATACTATATATATATATATTATATATATATATATATATATATATATATATATATATATATATATATATATATATATATATATATATATAGCAGCATTTTAAATTGCAGTAATTTATGATTAGTATGGAAAATGTTGATATGAAAAGATAAATGTCATTGGGAAAATAAGACATTATGCACGGTGTGTGCAGCTTGGTTGGCCTATGGGAATTTCACTAGCAGCCTTCACGCTGCCTAATTTGAACTACATGTTTGTCGCCAAATATTCCATATCTATTGAGCTTATTACAACAAGAGAGGAAATTCATGAATCATATTAAGCCTACTGGAAGTCATGAATAACTTCTGAACTGTGAATCGATCCACTTTAACTTGTCCATATTTCTCATTTAAAACCATTTTCAATTCATTTTGATTGATGCCACTGATAATATTGTTGGTTCCACTCCATATGGGACTGGCAGTAGAGGAATAGTCTAAGGTACCTAGAGGACTTATGGGCTGCTGAGTCCATTAAAGTGAGCTAATGTTAGTGCAGGATCAGAGTGTCTCTTTAGGAAACCAAGGCTGAATGTGTTGCATCTGTACAGATTATGTGCTGTTTGAAGCCATGACTTTCTAAATAGAGGTAATGTCTGCATCACCTAGATTCTTATATAAGTATTTTCTGAATAAGAAATCACACTTTAAAATGCTATCAGTTGATGTGATTCAAATCCATCCTGTCACGGAGATAACGGAATGAGACTATTAGACTGTTAGTGACTCTTTAGCTTAAAAAACCACAGGAAGATGTACTTGCTATTTTTAAATGAACTATCATTTTAAGGTCAAAGACGAGCTTAACTTGTTGGCAAACATTTGACATTATGAAAAAGTAGGATAATGTTTGTTGATTTAATCTATCTAATCTTTTAATCTAGCTTGTGTCAGATTAACCAGAAGTGATCATGATGTGATCTATAAGACGCTTGAGTAAACTTTCTAAGAAACTGTTTTTGCATGTCACATGTTAAAAATGTAAAAATAAACACGCTTATGTGAAATAAGATTGCGCTATGGAGTAAATAGCTGTGGAAAAGTTTGACAACGCAGTGATTCAACTTACCCATCGATATATGAGTGAGGTTTTGTCCTAAATATTATATTTCTATGGCTGTAATATGTTAGGTGCTTTCTTCTAATGTCTTTTTATATTAGAGCATTTCCTGTAATATAATAAGGCATATTACTTATATTAGACTTATTTACTTTTGTGCATGCCTAAAAGAACAGCACAATAAATCACAAAAATTGTTAAGAGTTTACGCTACTTTCAGCCATTTATCTTCTCTGTTTCCAGAAATGGCGTAAGGTCTGGTCCGTATGTACCGAGAGAGCTCCTTGCTCCATCTCTCGCTCGAGTTTTTTGAGCGAAGATGGAGCTGGCAGCACGCTGGAGAAAGCAATCGCAACAGGAAAAACAAAAAGGTGAGCAAGAAACCGTGGAACTCAGATTTCCAGTGTACTGCGAACGTGAATAAAATAAGATGTATGATCTGAGGAGGGTGATGGATCCTGATGAGTCACGGTACACGAACAATCAAACTCGATGGGGGGTCACATATGTGTTTATGCGCAAGGACACGCATGTAAACAATTAGCAGGAAGTGCTAATAATTCTGTTCCCACTTTGCTGTAAAATTCGACAAACAGAAATCCATACTGTGCAGAGATGCTCACAAGTACTTTTAAATTAACGCGACATGGAAAGATCAGATCGGAAAAGGGAAAAAAATGTTCATGCATAATACTACCCACACAGTTCAGAAATCTTGGAGCGTATTTAAATGCAGCCGTGTCGCTCCACTTGTTTGCATACATTCTAAAATAAATGAATCTGAATTTCTGAGTTTTATGTTATTGTTTTTAGTGATAAAAATGAGCGACTGCATTCGTGGTTGCTTCGGAGGCTGATGTCGGGCGGCCGTCCACGGGATTGTGGACTTTTTGGTGGAGACAACTGAAAAGACATTTGTTTTCGCTGCTGAGACAGCTGAACTGGGAGGACTGATTCAGAACCGTGTGAAATCGCTCTTCCGGTATTTAACACTGATTTAAATTGTGTGATTGCCTTCTTTCAGCATTGGAAAAGACACTGCTTTTGCCTTTTTTCTGTTTTAAGAACATTGCAGTAACGTCATTTGACGCCTGGATTGCGTGAGAGTATAGCGCTTTATATCAAAGTTTCAGGTTTGGTCCTGTTTTGTCTCCAGGCCAAATCGCAGCTGTGTTTGAAGCCCTGTTGCATACCAGTGTGTAAGACTTTACATCTGCCATCAGCTAAGACTATAGAGTCAAGCTGCTTAAGTGCAAAAATATCTGCATACGTTAGGGGATTCAAATTGCAAAATAGCCCCACAAGGTTTTGTCTTTCAGCAGGTGTAAAAGCCCTTTCAAAGCTGAGCAGAAAACTTGCTTGTGTGACTCATTGAGTTTCCTAGCTTAGTTGTCCAAAGAAGAGCTTGTTTCACTGAATGTGTTTTTTATCTATTTTAAAAGGGAAGTTGTTTTCTATATCTCATTGTACTATATATAGAGTATATATATATATATATATATATATATATATATATATATATATATATATATATATATATATATATATATATTATGTTGTAAGTGACTTGCTATAGTTTAAAATAAAGGAAGAATCACAAGGACATTGACTTAATGGATTTTAGAGGTTTGTAAGCTCTCTGTGGACAGTGGAAACATGTAGAGCTTCACTCTTGGCCTCTATTCTGGCCATGGGTTAAAGTCTTGTAAATAAGCTAATTGAGCTGGGTTAAGTACAATACTGAGTACTCTAGCTGGTACAGCTTCCTAAATATAACATCTCCCATTTTAAAACTCAAGAAAAGTACCTATTAGGTGGTTTGACTCTCACACCCTTTTCACACTAATACGCTTTTTCTTTAAAATCCTCTCTTCTTGCATCTACATGAATTGAATTTTACCACTTTCTGGAAGTATGGTGGAGTGGTTCCTTAGTGGTTTTAGTCCCTAGATATAGCTAGAATTTCCTCAGATGATAATGCTTGCCAGCAGGAATTGCGCACCTTCAGAATCTAAATTAAGTTTGCTCTGTAAAAGTTCAATTCAATAACTGCATTTGAATTAAGGTAGAAAAAGAATGCAGAACTGCAATTCAAATTCTGAACGTATGATATTAAATTACGGTTATTCAGTCAACAAATGGAATTGAATTACTACTAACTTAAGAAAGAAAGAGAAAGACTGATTGAAAGACAGTGAGGAAAATGGAATAGATGGATGGATACATACTGCATTTAATTAATACTAGATGGAGAGACAGATGCTCCTACAGGTTGATGGATAGATACACAGATGTTCTAATTAGATATTAGAGCAGACAGGACATAAAGAGAGATATAGGAAAGATACATGGCATGCACAGGCTCATTGGAAGTACTATTCTACAAACTCCAAAAATGTATTTATACATACGGAAACGCTGCCTTACTCCAGTTGAAAAGAAACACTAGAGACAGCACCTCTCAACTTTTATTATTTTATTTTATTTTCACACAAAGTAATAATTTTACGCCTACATTTTCGATTTATGTGCTTCCAATTCTCACATAATTACTAATTATATTTTTCTGAAATCGTAAACTGGGGTTCAGCAAACAACTCAAAAGGAAGTTAAATGGCAATGCACTGCATTGACTAAACGTGCATTTCTTACCACTTTACACATTTAGCAGTATTTTGTAGGTTTAGGTAGGTGGCCATACGTAACTTTTTCCGGACGGTCTCTAAGCCAAGATTTCTGTATTGCTTTGATCTAAAGTACCTAGAGCATTTTGAAAAACGGCGAAACGGCGTCATATACCACAGTCTGCAGGCAAAGGCAGTTTTCAAAAGCTTGGGGAGTATTTTAGGCAATATAGGAATCCTGGCTTTTGTGGTCACCTCAGCGTTTAGGATTGCTTTGGTGTGACAGGGTCATCAAACTTGATCCTGAGGGGATAGATGGATTCCATTTCCTTCATTTTAGTGTAAATTTTAGTTCAACTTTTATATGGGGTACGATAAAATTGAATCTATACTCCAAATCATGAATCAGAATTTTGCCGGCTTTGTCTGCGAAGGAAAATCGGATTTCTTTTGATTGTAAATCTATCAATGTCTTGTAGTACAAAAATGGTGAGATCGATTTGATCAAATCCACCTGTGAGAAACAGCAAGAGTGGGATTTGTGATGCTGGTAGCACAAATATGGAACCATTCAGTTTTGGATTTGTATATTTGGTATAGACCAATAGAAACTCAGATTACGATGATGTCTCAGATTCCTCCAGCTTTAGCTTTGCCTAAAAAAAGGTGGCTGTCTTTAGAATTTGTAATCAAGTGGTGTCACAGAAAGCAACAGTAGCTGTGTTGTGGCTGCTGGAATGAGGAACGCTGGGGAATGGAAGAGCTTGATGTAATGCACTGTGGAGTTGTGGAACACGCTTTATGCTGAGAACATAATATGACTACTGGCTCAGTTCTTGGAGAGCGCATTGTTGGTCCAGAAATGGGTTCTCAACAAAGGCCATTTGTCCGAGGTCTTGCGGTGAAGTTAAACTGCATTTCAGCTGGTGCAAAAATAAAGAAGCATGGAGAATTTGTATTGCATATAATACCACTGAAAATGACACTTGCCAGAGGACTACAGGAATTTCAAATACTAAGAACATATATAAAAATGTTATTTAAATCTAATTTATAAACATATTTATGGATTATTTCTTATTTTATTCATTTATTTTATTTATTACTTACAGCGGTGTTAAAAGTGCTGGCTCCTTCCTGATTAATATTATTTTGCATGTTTGTCACACTTTTAACGTTTCAGATCATCAAACAAATTTAGATATAATCAAAAATAACACAAGTAAACACAACAAATATTTTTAAAATGGAAAGTTTAAACTTAAAACTTAATAACTGGTTGGGACAATCTTCTTTAGCAGCGGCAACTGCAATCGGAGGGTTTGCGATGAGTCTGTTACACAGGGCTGTGGCTTTAATCTTGACCTACTCATCTTTTGAGAATTGTTGTAATACAGCCACAGCCTGAAGGGTTATCAGGCTGCCTTTTCAAGGTCATGCCACAGCCTCTAATAGATCTCCAGGTCAGGACTTGACTAGGCCACCCAAAGTCAGGGATGTAATGGACACACACTCTCTAAAAAGTTCTTGTCAGTCCACAGAGCATTTATCAAAAGTCTGGGGATCATCAAGAGGTTTTCTGGCAAAACTGTGACAAGCCTTATGTTATTTTGCTCAGCAGCCGTTTTCATCTTGGATCTCTGCCATGCAGGTCATTTCTTTACGGTGTCTCTTTCTTGTGGTGGAATAATGAACACTGAGCTTAACTGAGACAAGTGAGGCCTGCAGTTATTTGGATGTTTTTGTGGGGTCTTTTTTATGATCTCTGGATGAGCTGCCACTGCGCTTTTGGGCTAATTTTATGGTCGGCCACCTCACCTGGGAAGGTTCACCACTGTTCCATGTTTTTTCATGTTTGTGGATAATGGCTCTCACTGTGGTTTGCTGGCGTCCCAAACGCTTTTGCACGCGAGGGCTATGTGGTTTTGGATCTTGTTTTCTCGTAAAAACTGTCATTTTTAAAAATCTACGTTGTGTTTACATGTGTTATCTTGATTAATAATTACATTTGTTTAATGATCTGGAAACATTAAAGTGTAAATAAACATGCAAAAAAAAAAAAAAAGGGAAGGGGGGGCCAAACTTTTTACACACCTGTATTTATTTGCTCTGCTGTTATTACAGGCTTAGTGAATTTAAAAACTGCATTTTTAAAGTTTGCGCTATGTGTTATAAAACTGCTGTATGCTGGTTCACGGTAGATGAGCTGGCCAGAGAGAGGAGCTAATGAGAGGAAACAGTTTACATGCTGGGAATCTGATGACGTTGGTGATGGCGGACAAACACTCTCATACTGCAGCAGAGAAACTGGTAAGGAAGTGTGGAGTGTGTACAAAACCAAAAATTACAAATGAAAATTATTCCGAACCACGAATATGAATGTACGCGCACAATATCAAAGTCACAAGAGGAGTAGCTCATGAGCCTCTTTCTGGTGGATGAGCTGGTTTTAGAGAGATCTGGTGGAAGTACCTTAAAAAAGTCTTGTTAGTTTCTGTTAAAAGATGCACAATAAATGATAATTTCTTTCGCTTAGACATAGGCTTGTTGACTAGTCTGACACCTCTAGTTTTTTGTGCTGTGAATATTGTAAACCAGCAACTAACTTTTCATTCCTCTTGTTATGCAAAGTGGAAAGTTGTGGCTCATCTTTTGTTCTCTTGTGGTGGAAAAATATCACACAAGTGTCCGCTTTGTTCGCAGATTGACCACTATCTGTAAACGCGCAATATCCTGTCGTTTTTAAAGATTGTTCAGCGCCCTGTTTGACTTCCTTTTCATCCATTTTTATTTTTCTGTCTTCATTAATGCTGGGGTAAGTGCTGTTTGTTTGATGGTTGATATAAATGTGCTGTCTTCTTTTTCTTTGTAACACCTGCTACTTTTTATTTCATCTCTTCATTACATTTACTCATCAGATGGGCATTATTTGAGAGAACATTATTTTAGGAGGGAAGTTTGCTCTTGTGAAATTATGTGAAATGTTGATAGCTAGCTGTAAAAAAAAAAAAAAAAAAAAAAAAAAAAATTATGCACATATTTTCTTCATTCGTATGCGGGAGTTTATATCTAAAATCATCAAATTCTGACCTGTTTGAACAATTTTAGTATATTTGCTAAAGAAGGTAAAACTATGTACATTTAATACAGATAACTCTGTATTGAATTTAGTGTAAAAACAAAACAACAAAATACATACATACACACACACACACACACACACACACACAATACCAGCATCTAAAAGTTAATTTTTTTGTTCTGTTTTTTGAACAATATGATCTCCATGCCCACTTATTTATTAGATCAAAATACAGTAAAAACAGTGATATTTGGAAATATTATGTAACAATTTGAAATATCAGCATATATTTTAAAACGTAATTTATTTCTTCATGGATGATAAAGCTGACTTCTTTAGCAGCCTCTTATCTAGGCTGCTAAAAATTATGGGTAAGCTGAATTTTATATTTTAAATATTTTTAATTTATTAATTGTATTTTTTATTTTTCTCTGGATTCTTTTGATGAATACAAAGATTATAAGAACAGCATTTATTTAGATAAAATTTAATGCATCCTTCTATATAAAAATATGAATATATATATATATATATATATATATATATATGTGTAGTAGGTGTAGTAGGTGTGTGTGTGTATATATATATATATATATATATATATATGTGTGTAGTAGTGTGTGTGTGTATACATATATATATATATACACACAATACATACACACACACACACACACACACACACACACACACACACACTCACACACTATATTGCCAAAAGTATTCTCTCACCCATCCAAATAATCAGAAATCAGGTGTTCCAATTACTCTGTACACAGGTGTATAAAATCAAGCACCTAGGCATTAAGACTGTTTTTACAATTTGTGAAAGAATGGGTTGCTCTCAGGAGCCCAGTAAAGTAAATCCAATTGTGAAATTTCTCTCGCCCTAAATATTACACGGTCAGCTGTATTATTAGAATGTGGGAAGCATTTAGGAACAACAGCAACTCAGCCATACAAAGTGGTAGGACACGTTATGCTAAGGCACATAACTTTCTGCAGTCAATCATTACAGACCTCCAAACTTAATGTGGCCTTTCAGCTCAAGAACAGTGCGCGCAGAGAGCTTCATGGAATGGGTTTTCATGGCCGATCAGCTGCATCTGCAAGCTTACACATTACCAAGTGCAATGCAAAGCGCCGGATGCAATGGTGGTGCGCATGCCGCCACTGGACTCTAGAGCAGTGGGAGATGCATTCTCTGAGTGATAAATCAGGCTTCTCCCATCTGGCAAATCTGATGGACTAGACTGGGTTTGGCGGTTGCCAGGAGAACGTCCTTGTCTGACTGCAGTATGCCAAGTGTACAGTTCTGTGGAGGAGGATTATGGTGTGGGTTGTTTTTCAGGAGCTGGGCTTGGCCCTTAGTTCCAGTGAAAGGAACTCTGAATGCTTCAGCAAACCAAGACAATTCTATTTTAGATAATTCCATGCTCCCAACTTCTTGGGAACAGTTCCGAGCCTTTCCTTTTCCAACTTGACCAGTGCACAAAGCAAGGTCCATAAAAGATATGAATGGACAGAGTAGCAGTGTGGATGAACTTGATTGGCCTGCACAGAGTCCTGACCTCAACCTGATAGAACACCTTTGGGATGAATTAGAGCGTAGAGGAGAGCCAAGCCTCCACGCCCAACATCAGGTGTGTGACCTCAAAAATGCGCTTTCTGGGAAGAAGGGTCAAAATTCCTATAAACACACCTCTAAATCTTGTGGACAGCCTTCCCAGAAGAGATGAAGCTGGACCGATATTGTTTTTCAATTCTTGCAGTTGATATGATATTATTCTCTATATATTATTTGTAATGAGTGAGTTTAAAAATTTATTACTTACCAATTCTCAGTTTAAGTAATTTTTGCATGAATGCATTGAAATGCAGTCTTGGTTTATTTTTCCATCTGTTCATTTACTTATTGAGCAAATTGAAAAAGAGGCGAACAGACTATCAAACGAACGCAAACGAGCACATTACAATAACTAAAAACACATCCCCAAAGATGGAAAAGACAGATAAAAGCCCTGCAGTGGACATGTTTACACTGTGGCTTTTTGAGAGCAAGATGATGTCAAGAGAAGTGGAAGTACAAAACACACATCAGTGATGCAGCACAGGTGCTGCAGGACAATCCACCTCAGCCAGTCTAACTTCACCAGGCATTTCAACACTACCCTGACTGTTTAATCATGGGTCATTATGTTCCTATATTTGCTCGCTGATTGAGAAATGGCATTTAAATGATCTCATTAAACTAATTGACTTATTTCAGTCCACAGAAAGTTGGCTTCATATGTTCAAGGTGCAGAGCTTCCAGCATTCTGCTGCTTTCTCCTCTGGAATGCGCTGGGTTTGGGAGTTTCTCGTGATTCAGACAGTTTATCAAATCCATCTGTTCTCAATTTAAATATCAGAAGGCCTTGTTCTGTCAAGCGCACAGCAGGGTAACAGGGAGCCAGAGGAACCCAAGCGATAAGAGGGGTACAGGGCTGTGGAACTACTGCTTTTTTGCGGCACATACAGATATTTACACCGGATGCAAACATTTTCTACAACAAACGCAAAGTCACAGTGAATAAAAAACCTTATGGCGAAATTAGTGATAAAAAGCTGTAAACACATCAAATAGTAGCAGTAGATCACTGGTATGTGAAACCACATCCTCAGATTCAAAAACATTAGTGCCAGGAGACCAGAAAAAATATAGCTCATCTTGACTCCGGCAGGTTTAGTTCTGATGCCGTGATTTGTCACTTCAAGCAAAATCAAAACGTATTGCTGGACAGATAAAATTACACTATCGTTAAAAACACTTGCAGTTGGTATATGATTTTTAATGATTTTTTTTTTTTTAATGGAAGTCTGTGATGGTCACAAAAATATTGTTAAATTATGACAATTTAAAATAACTATAGGTTATACTTTTTTTATTTTGGTTATACTATTTTAAATTCTAATTTATTTAATTTATTTTCAACAGTCATTAGCCCAATCTTCAGTGTCACATGATTCTTCAGAAATTTGATTTGTTGCAACAAAAATAAATAAAAATCTTAGTATTATCAGTGTTAAAAACAAAGAAAAATGCAAAAGAACATTCTTTGTTTGAAATAGAAATATTAGGTAAAATTATACTTTTGTGTCAGTTTGAATTATTTTAATATATCCATAATAAAGGAATACATTAGTAAGCAAAATAAAAGCATTCGTTGTCTAAAAATAACTCAGTGTCACAAATTATTACTTTGCATCCAAAATACTGTAAAATCTAGCCTGGTGAATCCAGAAAGAATGTGGTGTGAATAAAACACTATATTTAGAAGAGATAAAGGTGTTTATTTGGCCGATGGTGACCTTTGCTTATGTTTGACTACAAAGTAGAGTGGTGGACAGTGACCTCCTACCAGCAAAATTGCTAAATCAACTTCCATTATGCTGCAACTTAGCAGGTGCTGTGCATTTTGCAGTAAAAGAGCTCCCGACTTTTAGACCCCACTCTATTCATATCTACATGAAACGCGCTTGTTCGCGTAAATGTACCTTTTATGATTTTATAACTTCCTGAATACTGAACACACACCTGGAAGGAGAAAGATGTGTTATGCAAATGAGGTCCATGTGGAAAGTAAGTGGAAATGGAGGGTTACAAAACTACAAAACAGTTGCTGTGAATTTGGTGCATTGCCAGATGTAGAGCAGCAAAGGGAGAGAATCTTGCATATGAATCTCACCACTTGTTGCTCTGTGACAACAGGATGTAAATATGGAAATGAGTCTCATTTTTACACTAGTCTGTATATATAGTGTGGCTTTTTTGTTCTTTTGCAGGAAGTGCCATTCTTTTTATTTGCTGAGAGGTGTGGGAGTGGGTTGCTTGTGTTCTGACAGCTGCAAACAGAAGCCAGCACTGTCTCTGCAAAGACATACTTCCTCTCAATGAAGTTTGACTGTGGCTGGAGGAGCCACGTTTCAAACGGGAAAAAGATACTCCAAACCACATCGCAGCCTTTCTCTCTCTCCCCTTTAGTACGATTATTGGCATAATTATGCAAAAGTTTCACATGACTATGCCAAAGTGTGGCCTGAAATGATGACTCTTATGACGTGAGGTCAAGTCCTAGTTCCAGGCCTCTACTCATTTTCTTCCAGTCTTTCTCTTCAATGTTGTCTCTCAGTTCAGTAAATGCCCAAAATACGGTAATATATAATAACATGAATGAATGAATTGCCAAAAGATTATAAAAATATGCAAATTGGTGTTTATTTTTAAGTTATTATTACTAAAACTAAAATATAATATATATATATATATATATATGTGTATGTGTGTGTATGTATGTATATATGTATCTATGTATGTATATATATATATATATATATATAACTACAAGTTATTAAATCAGACTTTGAGAAGCATCCTCATTTGCATTCAATCTATGGTAGAGCCTGAATTAATAGCCCACTGTTATGGTCGACTGTTTTGGACTGAATGACATGTACAGAAAATCTCTCTTTGACACTTCACCTCAGGAAATTAATAGAGTTTCATCACCCATGTTCGCTTCATGCAGAAATACATCTGCATGGTGAGCTTCCTTTAATAGACAATCCTCTGAGAGCAGCAGACTCTGCAGCACACAGTTCACTCCTGCAGTTCAGCAGAAACCCAACAGGTAGTGTTGACTCTTATTAACCGAGAGCATCTAATAAGATGCTTGTTTTCTCAACCGGTGCATGTGCTAAATCTGTACACTTGTGTGAAAAACCAATTATATTGCATACATGCAAGATCAAAAGAAAGCTGCTCTAAATTATTGTACATATGTGAGAATGACCTCTGATAATGTACTCATCTGCTTCCAAAAAGAGTTCAAATGGGTAGAAATGCATACTCATTCACTGAGAAAAGCCTTTAAATTTCATTTAATAGTTTATAACATTTATATAACATTTTGTAATATAATTTTTTTTTATGATAATAGAAGCTCATTCAGGTTTACCTAACAGATGTAGTTTCTGAATGCAGTTCTACATACAGCTGAATATCTAATACACTCATAAGCCTTCAGAAAGCCACAAGTTAGCTGAATCCATTGTTATGTGGTTGATATATGCTATGCTTTTGGCACATTGTTTATGCAAAGCTTTTCCTTTCTGTTGTCTTCAGCAATGAAAGACTTTAAGGTGACGGTGAGGCGACAGAGGCTTCTGAGAGATGCGGCCTGAAAGGAAGAAAGTGCTGTTAATGGACTGATTTTGATAGCCTCCTTCTGAAGGAAACCAAAGACGGTGAGAAGTTCTCTACTCCTGGCCCTATCGCTCTCCGCAGGTTCGCAGAGACAAGGTATGGCTTGATAGTGATCTGAAGTCTTTCAGCTAATGCTAGTGGAGGTGTGTCTTCTGTCATTCGGTAGAGGATGGGGATATTGAACTGTAAAAAGATGTTATTGTGATATCCAGACTGCCTTATGAAAAATAAATAAATAAATAAAGCAGCCTAAGCTTAGTGACACTAAAGATCGTGTTGAATTAAGTCATACATACTGCTTTAGAACTTCATTTTGATAACTTTTAAGTGAATTTCTTAATATTAGATTTTGGTATTTTTTGCACCCTCAGAGTCCAGTTTCTCTGCCAAATACTGTCATATCGTAACAATCCAAAGCAAAGCTTATTTATTCAAATCTCAATTTCCAGAAAATGTATCAGGTAAATTTTGTGGTCCAGGGTCACAAATTATATTTGAAAATGTCTTGCATAGAGATAAACAGAATTACACTGTTATTATTACTAGCTGGTTTCCACAATTTCTGATGCAATCTTTCAAAATGTGCAGAAAAATGGTGAGGATAACATTTAAAAATCGACTCTCCTTTGGATGGTATTGTACATGCACAGTTTTTTTTATTTTTTTTTCATCTTTACTACTTACGACTGATTAAATGTATATATTTTTCAACAAACAGGCAACATTTTCCTTCGAGGCTGGGCGAAGATGCGATCTGGGGAAGGCAATCTTGAGGTTCGACACAAAGCAAGGAAACAGCATCTTCCAATCTGTAGAGGCCGCCATCAATCTACACAGAGTCAACTTACTCAGAAGCAGATATCAAGCGTGGAGGCGAGATGCCATGCCCCTTTCACCTCGAATGAGAGCTGTGGCAGAGAATGGTAGGCGCCTACAGTATGGGTGACTGACAGAGCAGTCAGAGACGGACCTGCAACAACCCCAGAACCTCAGCAAACCAGACTCAACCCTGCTGAGAAACTTCTGACCGGAGTCAAGAGCTTGAACCTGGACACCAGGCCTCCGCCGCGAAAGAGCCAGGTCAAGAACTTCCGCAGCTGTCCTTTGGTCAACAGCGAGGATGAGATGTATTCCCTGAGCCATGGCCCCTGATCCTGATCGGGAAGTCCTGGGAGAAGCGAAGAAACAAAAGACTGGCTGCCCCACATGCTCCAACCCCGAGGACTCTGACTACTCATTGCCCTTTGACACTATTTGGCAAGAACATGGAGAGACTTTGTCGGCATCAAACCTCCACCCATGTTTGTAGAACCCAATTGTGAAAATGACAAGAAAGGCAAATTACAAAACACAGAACCACTTTATGATATTATAGACTAAAACTGCAATCAGATCTCGTTTCTCAAACAAAAACACCTTCATACAAAAAAGTGGAGCACATTTATGATGAACCAGAAGGTTGTGGTGTGGCCCCAAGTGGGCCTCCATCGCTCTATGATGAACCTGAGGAGGTCAAAGGTCATGCTTGGAAGATGTTGGGCACAGTGATGGATCCGAGTGGGCATGAATACCCATACAACGCTTCTGTCGATGACTATGCGGTTCCTAAACCTCCCAGGAGGGCCTTAAGCTTTCAAAGCAGAAGGACAATGAGGAAGAGGACAATTCTCGTGACAACATTATGGGTGAAAGGAGTCCAAAAGAATAACTAAGACCTGCTTCAGAATTTAAAGAATTAGAAATAAGTGAGTGTGCGAATGGAATGAATGAAGTATTTAATCAATTAATATACAAGGTATGGGTAATAATATCATAGAGTGCTTTACTGTTTCCGAATAAACTGTGATTTTCAACACGCATTATCATGTTGGTCAATATAATGACAAGTTAGTTCATCTCTTTTAGCCTTTAACTAATTGTAAAATTTTACTGTAATGGAATGTTCAGATTGCCATTATTAGAATCACAGACATGCCCTTTTATGTAAATTAGGTTTTTTGTAG
The DNA here is from genome assembly GCF_018831695.1 of Puntigrus tetrazona. Lineage (NCBI taxonomy): Eukaryota > Metazoa > Chordata > Actinopteri > Cypriniformes > Cyprinidae > Puntigrus > Puntigrus tetrazona. Next base: position 17,171,567 of record NC_056706.1, on the reverse strand, counting down.
TGTGATTTAATATTATACCATATTGATCATATTCTTAAAACTATGGTAAAAGTGTGAATAATAACCGTTTATTTAAAAGAGCTAAATTTTGGCTTTTTGAGAGCACCCATAATCAGTAATCAGCTAAATGCCTTATGCAGTGAATATATATATATATATATATATATATATATATATATATATATATATATTATAGGCAACAACTTATTAACAACATGCATTATATTTTCAGCACAATTAACATTACATTATGTCGATAAGGTGAAATTTTATTTATTCAGATGAACACACTTTGGATTTTTAAAGAATAACTGTAACCAAGTTGAACTAGTGCAATAGTTAAACAATAGTTATATACAAATATAAAGTAGTAGCAATGCACAGTGAATATTATATTTGGCCTCTTTTATGTAAATTAGACTCATTATAGAATGCAGCTTTGCATCACTATTTGCCATCAGAATTACGCTATGCTATATTTATCATTAATATTTATTCTAAACATTTATGGTAACAGTTTAAGACTTATTTACTATTAACTAAGTTTTTAAGTTTTTTAGTTTCTAATTTGCTGCTTATTAATAGTTATTATGTAAATTGTTAAGTTTTATTTATTTTGATAACCCCATTCTTGGCAAACCTCTTGATAAATGCTAATTAAAATGTAATTATGCTAAATATACACACATATAAACACACACAAACCAGTAGATTTAATATAATAAAACTGCTGTCCAGTGAATGTTTAAATTTTTAATGTAAATTATAGATTGCACATTATTTTATCTCTTTTCATGTAGATTTCATGCACCCTTTTCACAACTTGCATCATGTTTATCGTTATGCTACATTAATCGTGAACATTTATTCAACACATTATATTTATTTAGACAAGCCCACTTTCTGCTTTTTTTAAAGATCACCTGCAATCCTGCAAAAGTGTGTAAATGTGCTAAAATAGCAATGCACTGTTAAACAAAAAAAAAAATTAACATTGCATTATTTAACCAGTTTAGTTTACCCAGCTGCCAATTCACCTAAAGTAGCAATGCGCAGGGAATATTTTTTTTTTTTAAATTCATGTCCTTACCATGTAAATAAGGTTCATTATACATAACGTTTTATTCACACAAACTTGGCATTTTAAAGAAACAATTGAGTCTGCTGTGTTCACCACAACATTGCTTAAAACCAACCCTTAAGAACTGCATTTGTGTTCAGCGCAAATTCTGTGGACTGATTAGCATAACCACAACTGCTAAAACAGCGCTATCAGCAGGCACAGCGCATTCTTAGTGAATTCCCTATTAAGTGTCCTAATCGCGCACGGGTGTATCTGCTATGACCTTCACTATCTACAAAGGAGAAGTTGATTTTATCCGGTTGTAAATCAAAGACTAATTTAGCTTCAGTTGAACGCGAGGCACTAATAGCCCTTCTTCCCTGTCTCTAGCCCTTCTTTTTCTGGTCTCAATTCTGCGGGACCGTGATGAGAGCTCACACAGGTAATTAAAGTCCTGCAGATCTCCCGAAATGGATGGCGCCCATCACCTAATCCTCTGCTCACTAATGATGGACAAGGAGTACCGTCGAGTGCCATTGTACTACTTTTTCAGGCCAGACTCTCACTTTCCCTCTCACAGGCTTCCTATTTTGAGGAACACATGAATAATAATAACTTGACTTGGAGAGGGAAACTGGGGCACTGTTAGGATGCTGCTGGGCTCCCTGCCTGCCACGGTTCACGAGTCCCACAGTCTTGAGACTTTTAAAAGTCTGAAAACACTTTACAGCTCTTATCAATTCAGTCTCTTTCTGTTTTCAGAGCATTTCAGAAATACGAACTGCATCGCACGTGATGTGAATGTTTTTTTTTTTTCTGTATTTTTCTGTACATTGACCGTGTTTTAAATGCACACTGAATATTATTGTTGTAATTAGAACTGGATATAGTTCAAAGCCTGCGTGAGGACAATTTAAAGCTACCCGCTGCCATCGGACTGCGTGGAAATGTGGTGGCAATCTGCTACTGGAACATTTTAGCATAGTTTTGCAACTCATTAAGTTGAGTAAACTGGTACAGACTTAAGACGTCATTACAGTACACTTATTTGCAGCTTTGGGAGTCTGCTGTGAGATGAGCTCTGCATAAATGCTGAAAAAGATGAAAGCTTCGCTAAGCACTGACTCCGTGGCCTAGTTCCTTGTTGTGTAAAATAGATTGTTGAGCAGCAGGGGCACTGTTTGTCCTCTGTAGAGAGCCAAACACTGCGTGGATGGAGTCGTGGTGTGCGTCGGTGTGAGGAGTCCAAGCTTCAGGGGTGTTGATTTTTGTTAATAAAAATATTTTCTCTCTTATTGTTGCACAGAAATCGACTTGGAGTATTCAGTGGTATGCTTGAAATTATTAATGGAAATAAATCAACTGAATTGTAACTGAAATGTGCTTAGTGTTCCTTTACTGAATAAATAAGAGTGCTGCGAGCTTATTTTAGGTGGAGATCATGAGCCTCATGCCAGGTTTTGTTTCATGCCCACGATTTCTTTTGAACCAGACTTGACACTAAGGCAACGCGAGTCTAATGTGGAAACTCTGAAAAATAGACACCACTGATAGTTTTTTCAGATGTAAAGATGTAAAGTGATGCAACACTGGCACAGTATGACACTGTCTACAATGAGATCTATAATACCTCGATATAAATGGTAAAACTAAAATGTCATATATATATATATATATATATATATATATATATATATATATATATATATATATATATATATATATATATATATATATATATATTAGTAATTAACAACAATAAATATATCATAAAGATCATAAAATACATTTTTCTTATGTCTATATAACCTACTGGTGTTCCATTGTGAAAATTAATTACAATAATAAAAACACACACACACACACATATGAAGCAGATGTGCACAGGCATGCTAGTAGTGAAGGTAACCATTGAAACTATAATAAAGGTTGCATGTTCAGTCCCAGTCAGTGAAGTGTCAAGGTACTGAGTTTACTGTCCTGCTCAATTATTATTGTGCCCTTGAGCAAAACACTTCACCCCAGGTTATCCCACAGGCATTGTGCTCAATTAGTGCACTGTAAGCCACTCTACATGAAAGCATCTGCTAAAATGGCAAATATCTATCTGGAATAATAAACTGCTTGCCAGATGCAAATAAGAGCTTGTTTTTGCAATAAGAAGTACACTTTAGTACATGTGTTGCTGAAGAGCCAAAAAGCATGCCTTACGATGCTGATGACCCCACTTTTGTAAAGCAATTGTGTCTGATCAATAAATACATGAGGATGCGCAGCGTTCAGTGTCTTCGAGTGGTTAATTGGCTCCAGTGGATCCAATTTACCAGTGGCACTTTCTAATGATAAGCAACTACCTAATAGAACGGGCGAACTTAACAGTCGCTTTCATATCCAGGAGCGACGCTTTAAATTCCAATTCATCACCACTGATTACACTAATGACAGTATAAAGATTTCTATGCACACGGTGGGGTTGTCGTGACCCGTGAGCTTTTTCTTTTCCTTTTTTTTTTTTTTTTTCACTCACGAGTGAAATCCATTGTTTTTGACCCCACTGCGCTGCTCATAACGCCGCCGTCGCTTCTGTTTCAATCTGACTCTCGATCGGCTGGTGCAGTGACATCGGAAAATGGAAAGAATATCTTTTCAGCACTCGGAATGGAGCAATGCTGTTCTGACAGCTTAATGTGTATGGCATTTAAAGGCATTTCACCAAATCACTTCTGCTCTCCGCGCTGTGTGTCAAGCAGAATGACGGCAAAGTAGGGGTCACTGTCACTTTAAAGATGTATCGAACGCATTTGCATATATATATTTTTAAATAAAGTGCGCTGAGTGTGCTTATGATATGATGCTGGGATTGAATATATTTTTAATCTCTTCAAATGAACATGATCTACTTCTTGCGGTACTTGACTCGCAGTCAAGACTTGAATAACATACTGAAGCTGGACGACAGCCAACGGTAGGTTATCTTGCTCTGTGCAAACTTTGAGGTTATATATGGTGATTAGAGTTAAAACAGCTTGCGTCTGAGGTAACTTTTCACCTCTTGATTAGCTCCGCTGGAATGGTGTTATACTGTTAAGAAAAAAATCACGTGTTCTTATGTGTTTATAGAGTCTAATGGTGAGGTCACGGTCTGTCCTTATGGAATTGTGCTGCCAACCCAATCAGCTTTATTTAAATTAAATCTAAGTCCAAATAAACATTCTGAACAGGACTACACTTGCTAGACCTGCCCATATGATTAACTGCTGTGCAGAGGTGAATAGCAGTAAATGAACACAGTGTTCAGACCGAGTGTGCAGAAAGGCCTGCTAACAAAGCTTATGGACACATTAGTATTTATTAAAAGCGGTAACTTTAGTGGCAATGGTAATAAACTGAATAGAACGCGGCAGAATTGCACCCAAATTTCAAACCCTGGTCAGCCATCAAGCAATAAAATGTTTTTATAATGACCGCTGGCAACTTTTCTTCAACTTACTTTGGGTTCTCGATATCGTATCAAGATGTTATAGCTGATCAGTGCCATCTTGTGACCCAAAATGTTGGTACAACTACACGGTTTCTTGCTTCATTGCTTTCTGACAAATGGTGTAAGTTTAAAACAAGAAGAAAAATCTGTAAATGGGATATAAAATCTGTTGGTTTTTCTGTTTTTTCAAACGATGTGCCCAATGACAGGTCGTGAGGACTGGTACAACGAATGAAAGTACTGGATGACCTGAGATTTTAAAATAGAGTAAGAAATTGGATTCTAACAGCAATTTATCTATTAATATTGTTCCATTTGTCTTGTTGCCTGCTGGGCTCGTAGTTTAAATGCAGCAACGATCTATTTTATCTTAAGTTTATTTTTTTGAGACATTAAGACAATTAACAAGCAAGATCAAATCACTTTCTCATGTCCATGTATTTATTTGGTAAGTCGCTGTCTAATAGTCAGGGTAATTTTCAGTGAGACAGTCAGTCATTATCACAAAATAAACCAAGACCTGCTTCACAATGAGAACCTCTTTCCTGTCTAGGTTTATTTTGCAGTATAACCAGCTGTGCATCATCTCTTGTATAACTAATGCATTACAACATAAGCTTTTAAATATAACAGACTGATAATTGAAGGGCTGTCTGACCACAAGTTGGTCGTCTCATGTAAAAATAGATACAAAGTCACATGTAAATGCAAGTGTTTTTTTATACATTTAGATTGGTTGTTGAATGACATTTACAGCCTGTATCATCTATAAAAAATGCCTACAAATACTTAAGATCACCTGCATAGTTTTAAGAGCCGGCTTTCAGATGAAGGGCAATAAGGCTATCAAACCTCGACCCGTGCAAACGTTGACGGTAAGAGGGCCACAGCTCCCCGTTCCTTCCACAACACGACTCAAATGTACCTCTCGCTCTTAAATGAACACACACACGCCTAGCATCAACTTCTGTGGCCAACGGCATTGTGAGAGTTCTGCAGACTGACAGGTCAACGTCGAGTTCCACTGGCTGCGCCTTGTGACAGAAAGAGAGGGAAAAAGAAGAAAGGCATTGTGCGGAGAGCAATGGCCGCAATTCAGAACCCACGCAGCATGAGGACAATTATCCCCATTTTTCAGTCCACCCCTCTTCCTCTGCTAAGTCTCCTCCAGCTACAACGAGCACAGGAGGAAAACGCCAGAAACGGTCCGCGTGACACCTGCATCTATTACCCTACTGCAGTTGTGCTCGGTGAGACGACCTAGTGCCGCGCTCACAACAACACGACTGGAGCTCCAGCGCTGCTGTTTGCATAAACCTCCCCTCCCCGTGTGTGTGTAATGCTATCAAGCCGTTTTTGCCAACCGCTTGGCTAGAAATGACTAAAAGTGCTCAAATCTAGCCCACTCAAGATGTGCACGTGCCTGAAAGATGAAAACAGGACGGATTTGGCTGCACTGGCCACATGGCACTTCTCGTTCCCTTTCATCCGCACACCTTCTGGGAAATGATAAAAGCGAGAAAGGCGAGGAACGGAAGGCTGAGGGGAAAATACAGGTATTTCACCCTCCCTCCTGCTGAGGCTTGTCATCGTAAACACAGAACAGGTGTCAGTTCGCACCTGTTGCCTGTGTGCAGTCTGCTTCCTCAGCCAAACTCTACCAGCCCTGCCGGAATGCCAAATTGATTAGTATTTCATGCTCGGTGACCGTCCACGGGACTTTCAGCATTCTGCACAGTGCCTCGGTGATGCCCTGTGGGCAGCACGCAGTGATGGTTACCGTGTAGGGAGTATGTGAATAACGTTCAGTGCATCTGCAAAGACATGAGCTCCGTTCTGCAACCTGTGGTAGTAAGCTGCCTCACTAGTGCCTATATGCCACAGAGAACCGATTCGTCGCACAAAATCAATGCAACACACAAATAGCACTGCTTAGTAGCGTAGCCCTTTTCTCTGTATATTCTAAGTGCTACTGCTCTATCTGTGTAGCATTGCTCTATCCAAAAACTTAATGCCATATGGCATATATGGCATTACGTTTTTTTTTTTGGATAGAGCAGTAGCATTCTACAGTTAAATTCATCCAAAAAATTTAATTCTGTCCAAACAGCTGATGAAAGCCATTGACCACAGTATTTTTTCCATAAAGAAGTCAATGTATGGTTACCAGCATTCTTCAAAAATATCTGCTTATCACGCACACACACACAAATACACACACGCTCATACAGGTTTGTAACAACTAGAACAAATAATGAGAGAATTTTCATTTCTTTTTCTATGGTAATTGCAAACTGTATTTGACTCATGACCACACATGATCCAACGCTTTCTCCAACGATGGAGGATAGTTCACCCCAAAATGTAAATTCTGTGATTAATTAAATAAATAATTGAATAAAGTCTTTATTTTGGTTTCTTAGTACACCACTGACTATTTTACCGATGTTCTTAATATATTTGGTGTCATTTGTGTTGCTGTCTAAATACGGTCAGAAAGCTCTCAGATTTCATCAATAATATTTTAATTTGTCTTCCCGAGATGCAAGGGTGAATAATTAATGACAGAATTTTCATTTGTGGGTGAACTTGCACTTGAAGACCTTTTGCATTTATTGCTGCTGTAAAGCAATCCACCCTTGATGAGGAGATTCAGACTGCTTTTAAAAATACATTTGCCTCAATCTGTGTACAGAGTCAGAAATATGTGTTGTTGCAAGTTGTAACTAAAAAAAGAAAGAAATGAAAATAAATCCAAGGCAGGATTCCAGACCTGAAATGTTGACTGTTGCAATGATTCACATTGACATTAAAGGTCAAAGGTTACAGTGTTTACACTTTCCAGGGAAGTCAACAAACAGATGGCTCACTTGTCGTTGTCACTTCACATTAAGCTGACACTGATGAAAAACATACACATCACCTATACAGTGATTTATTTGTTTATTTATTCCTGTTCAGTTTATTTATTCATGTTTTCTTACACCGTATTAGTCGTGGAAAGACTTTACAGAGGGCAGAAAGAAAGAACATTAGCCCATGATACACAAAATAAGAGTCTAACCAATGGCTATGTCCATCCAAAATTCAAGACAATTCATCCCATGCTGCCAGTCTGCATTCTGTAGCATCTGTTTAAGATCATCCTCAGGCTTTTGCTCTTCATATGCAGCCAGACCTCATCTTGCCTACAGTAAAAGCCAGACCTCAAACTCACTAGTCAGAGACAGATCCTGCATGACAGCGAACTGATAACTTTGGTCCGTTTCACTCATGGCCTTTGGCAAAACTCTTAAGCACAGAGCTCAGTCCCAGCCTTATTTGTTGGACTGGGCCTGATCTTTATCATTGACTTGTTATCCTTCTCCAACAAATGACAGAGAGAACGAGGACCGAGCCTCCTCATCCCTGTTTACTGAGAATAATTGAGCACTGGCTCTTTCCAGGTCTTTTCCAGCGGATTCTCTCCTGAGCTGCCCCAAGGGGAAAGGAGGCAGGAAATGAAATGATAACATCCATCCGCACCTGACGAACAAAGGAGCTGGGAGGTTTGGAAAGGGGATAGTAGAAAAGGAGAGAGCGAAAAAGAACGGGAAAAGAAGACAGCATCTCATAGGAAATAAAAATCGCAAATGAGATCTTTTTAATATCTCAATTGCTTGTCTTGGACAGCTATGAGATGAAATGAAGCGCAAATGAAGAATTCTGCTTAAATCTTCTCCTCAGATTTTTCTGTTTGAGAAAAAGACTACGCCTCTCTTGGGTCTCACACAATGTTTTCTACTTGATCTCACTGGAAAAAAAACATGTTAAAACTACCAACGCCACTGAGACAAATTAAGAATAGAGTAAAATATTATCAGAAAACATTCCATATCGTATGAATTTGATAAACTCATATAAAGTCCAACGCTAGGACTTTTTATATCGCTGCACTCTGTGTAATGATGTTAGATTTTTTGTCGACCAATAGGTGGCGACAAGGGACAGGCTGAATCATTAATCCAACCGATTCATTCTGGACAAAACATGAGTAATTGAATCGTTCAGGAACATCATCAGCTGCAATAATGAGTAGCTTCAAGTGGGGAACTGTTTTTGTGTGTGGAGCAAAAAAAGGGTGTAACGACTTGGAATACTGTATCTAATAACGTAACTATGTAAATTACTCAATATTAAAGCTGCAGTCTGTTACGTGTTTGTGTTCGAATTTACGGCTTAGTACACCATGAATCCATTTTCCAAACAATGTTTTTTGGCGTGTCCTGAATCACTCCTGTACAGCTAAAATAAGTGTTTATATTCGGATTATTTAAACTGGTTCGACAGGTACCACTGCGGAGTCGCCCGTGCACTGCGTGATTCGCCATACACGTAAACAGAGAGAAGTAGCTCTGCCAGAATATTCTTCCGCGAGATTACTATTTATTTACAGCTAGAAGTTACCGCAGTCAGCTTTAACATTCAGATGATGTGTTGCGATTGTCTCGCATAGAAACTGTTAACACAGAATACGTTCTCTAATGTAGCCTATATATTGTCTGAATATGCATTGTCTCTTTTAAGTCTTAAATCCTGTTTTGAACTGGCAGGCTGCCTTGACTTCCGGTAGCCTATAGAGCTGTCCTTGTTACTGGAATAATTTACAAGGAATAGCCCAAGCCAAAGTTCTAACATGACAGTTTCTAATTAGCCATGGAGGCTTGGGCACATCCTTTGAACGGTTGATCATGAATCCATGGCTTAGTTCCACACACAAGAATGTGTTTGGGAAGCTCCTTGGTTTATTTACATACTTTACGTGTCCAGTGGACGTGCTCACAGATTGTAATGGCATGGAAATTAACATTAAAAATGCACAGAGCAGTGTCAGCAGTGCTGAAATGTTGTTTTTGTTTTTAAAGAAAATATCCATAACAGTTAGTGGGCTAGTATTGTGCAATAATTATTTTAGTAATTTAGTCATCTTTACTTATTATTTTAGACCCTCAAAATAACGTTCATTTACAGTGAAGTCGCTTTACTGATAAGATTGGATAAGACTGATAAGACATGAGGACAAGTAAATAATATCAGAATTATTTTTATATTTGTGTAAAATATCCATAAAACAACGACTCAGAAGTGTTCTGAGCAATAAAAGGCAACATGCAGTTTTCCAACGGGTGGGTAGCAAACACGATCAAGCAAGTGAGAAAAAATTAAAAAAAGAAAGTGCGTGTGGGAGATTTGTAAATGTGACTTTAAGCTACCAAATCGAGATGCAGTCACACGAAAGGAAAGAGTTCATTTGCTAGAGAAAAAGTGTCAGAGTGGAGAGTGAGTGTACTCCAGGGTCTTGGGCTGACTAGCTGTGCCCAGTTCTTCAAAAAAAAAAATTATGATTTCATCCGTAATCTACATTTACATACGTCTCCCCTATTAATAATGGATATTAGTCCCATTAAATCCTCGTTTCACTCCACACTTCAGAAAACCACTCCAACTGCTTCCCTGACCGTTAACGTGAAAGCTCCTTCTGCTCCCCTCTAGTAGCATCACACACACACACACACTTCGTGGAGCAGAGCGTGAGAAAGTGTGTGTTCGGGTAGGTGGCTTTACCATCGACACATCCTCTCCATCTGGCAGCGCTCCTGCATTGCTCCTTGTTCATGGCTATTTAAAATTTCAGTAGCCTGTCGCCTTGAGTAACACAGAGCAGTGCTGTAATGAGGACATGAGGGAGGTTTTATTGATTTACTCTCTTGCCTATTGTCAATCATTGAGGCTGGGATATGTGCATGCGGTGGAGGGACGCTAGACCTGTCTCTTATGCTAAATGGCGCTGCCCGCACCTGTTTGCCTATTAAGCTATTTAGTGGACGTAGCTAACATTGTTAGCTGCTTCGGTGGCTGTAATGCAGTTGCAGAGCAGTGCTGGTAAATTACTGTGCTTTTGTTCATGTATATTTGCATCATGCTTCTCAGACTAACATATGTACCAAGCTGGCATGCATTTGTTTGACTGCAGTTTGCGCGGGATACAGACGGACGGAACTAGCTGGGGGAATATCTGGAGTTGTCTGGCGCCTTTGCATCCTTGGTAGTTTGAACCAGCTGCATCCAAAACCGGTCTCTGCTGACACACATTCTTTTCAAAGACTTCCTTCCAGTGCAGAACATTCATAAAGAATTCATGCAGAAAGATAAAAATGCAAAAAAAAGAGCCATAATGAAGTTGTGACCAGGGCAAGTGAGCATCTAAGGGTGTAGGAGCCAGTGGCTGTATTAAATATAATGAGTCTCCTTTCTCCTGTATGCTTTTGAGACATGAGAAATAAAATAAAATATGGGAAATTTCCATAAGTACTGTGCCTCGTAAATAGTGTGTATAGCAGATTAGACTCCTTGCATATCTACATATTTTAAGATAAAACAGTAAAGGGTCGTTAACACTAAGGTCGGCAACTATGTGGATAATTGCAACTCAGGTTTTAATAATAATTGAAAAATATATTTGCGTATATATCAACTGTTTATAGCTGTCTACCAGCAATACACTTTATATTTACAGTTATTGTTAGTTCTTGGTGTGAACAACCCTTAAAGATATAAACATAACTATTAAGATGACCGTATCTTTAAATAATATTTGTTCACTATCCTGAGGCTAGATTAAAACTGGGTGCCAAACGCTTTAAAAATGATTTGTATTTATAAACATGTGATATCTAACTTCTTAAGAATTTTACGACATGGTCAACTGGAAAAAAACAGTTTTTATTATCTCTTACAAGGTCAGTGTCATAAAGTTTTAAGATTTTCACAAGAGCAAGTGCTAAGCTGCGTTTGGAGAAACAGTAAACAGCGCTGATAGACTTTTAATAGTCTCCCTTTAGGCTGACCCTGAATTTTAAGTGCTATAGACGGGCAATAAAAATAATAAATAGGTGGAAATGATTAACGGATGCAATAAAAGCATCAGCGCTGGACAGTAAAAGCCAGGACAACAAGCGCGTATTTTAATGTCGATGGCAAAAGAGATTTAGATGTTTAGAATTGTCTCTTTCATTCATTCGAGAGGAAAAAACAGTATTATTCAAGTGCATCAGCGATGTTGATTAAATGATTTGCAGGCATTTAGCAGACGCTTTTCATCCAGGGTGGCTTCAAGGCTTTTAAGCTGCACTTAACCTTGGGTTAACATCTTTTTAAACCTAGGCCAGGGTTAAGGTCACTTTTTGCTCTGGGTGCCCAGGGTTTAGAATGGCACTAGGTTAACAATATTTTAAGTGTGAAAAGACCATTACAGTAAATGACTTGCAGAGACAGTCATAAAGCAGTAACCTCAGGTTAAGTGACTTACTCAGGGCATAACATGATAGAGCACGTTACAGTCTCGGTAGTCTGTATCGTTTGCTCCACGTGTAAGCAAATGGGTCTTTGTGGATCCTCTCCCATTACTGCCCTCCAGCTAGCGGGACCCCTCCCCTTTCTTTTTCATTATCCTCTAGATTTTTGCTGCTGCCCAGATAGTAAACAGCTATCGGAGGTTGAATCATCTGCTGCAAAATTGCTTTTCATAGAGAGCCAAGCTGGTGGCAGTGCTGGAGCATCTCCGTGCACTCTGCAGTCCCTTTTCTTCTCCTCTCTCTCTTTCTTTTTGCGCATCTGATTATTCTGACTAATCATTTCCACTCAAACATGTATATAATTTAGGCATCGTGATTCATATACATGCGCATTAATATGAAAGATACTTTTTGATTATATACAGCATTTTGTTGTTTTTGTTGCATACATGTTGCATAATTACACGTAGAAAAGCCCGGTGGTCTAGTCATTTAGTAAATACACAGCCCACTTGAATATTATTGTAATGTAATATTGGTGACGACAACTTGAATTAATCAATGCCCTTAATATTAATAGTGTTCTTTAGTACCATTAATACTTGTAAAGTTTCAGAAATTGTGTTGTATTTTCGTAATTCTGATTTATCTCCACACACACACACACACACACACACACACACACACACACACACACACACACAAATGCATTTACAAAAACATAATTACATATATATCTTTTTCATTCATCTTCTTTGGCATCTTTCACATGCCATTGTGTTCTTGTTGTAACTTTGTGTCCTTGTTTATTCAGAACAATTGTCAGATGATGGCTTAGAATTAACATTTAAAAAGATGCACTTTGAATAGATTTTTCACTAATTATTACATATAGCCTGCTTGTCTTATGAGTAATCCAGCGTTAGTGCTACTGTCACCATTACAGGCTCCTGGACTATTGCTTCATAAAGTCAGTGCATGTGTTATTACTCACAGAAGGGCCACATTTTATGAAAATATATTTTTTTATATAATATGTGCATTGCCGAAATATGAAAATTTGCTGAAAATGTACACTTCTAAAATGTAGAGGAGTTTGTTTCTTCATCAGAATAAATTCGGCCAAATGTAGCATTTTGTCACGTGCTCACCAATGGAAGTGAATGGGTGCCGTCAGAAAGAGTCCAAATAGAAGCAAGCTGGGAGCAATAGACTGTTTGGACTGTTGTTTCTAGGAAAGGGAAACATTTAAACCCACTTCCAAGAAACAGAAAAGAAAATAAAATTACATTCTAAATAATAATGTGTGTTAGCTGATCAGAAAAGAGACATGTGACTTTACTCGTGACTTGGATTGAGTGAACAACTTGGTCCGGTTAGGTCAAAAACTGTACAGTGAGTTGCCTTGAAATTTTAAGATAAGCCAAGTTTTCATTTTAAGAGAAATTTGTTGTTGATGTTAATGCAGACTATGCAGCGGAGTTAGTGTAAATAGCCACTGCCAATAATAGACACAGATAACATTTTCCTGAGATGTTGATTCAAAAAAGACACCAAATAAAAAAAAAAATTACACTGATTTAAATTACAATTAGGCTTACAAAATGTTAGCATATTTCCATAAGTGTGTCACTAATTTAATTTCAGAAATTTTTGAACATCAAGGAGAGGAGTGAAAAAAAGTACACGATCAAATAAAACACGGATATAAAACCTACAGTATACAAAAAACAAACAATAGTGCACACAAACAAAGGCAGCCGCATGAAGTCACTATATTCATCTTGCATAATCTCATTTTCAGATATTCACTGAGGTGATAATAGGCTACAGCAGGCTAAATTAATTAGCCGATTTTATTCATGGAGTCCCATCTCTTTAAAAGGTATTACAATCATTATTTATCTTGTATATTAATTCCTCATATCAGGCATTTTTTATTAATTCTTCCATCCATTCTTCAAAGGAATAAATCCTGGAGTATTCCAGTCGTGGTGCGTTATTCTGCTATTTACATTTTTAATATGTTCCTCATTCTGTCTCCATAGTAATAATCAAATACGATGCTCATCTCTGGCAGTCATTGTGTGTCATCGAATGAACTTGGGGCCACTTTGCTTTCTACAATGCTGACCGAGCAATCGGCACGTGGAGCGCTCACATATTGTTAAAACTCAAGTGAACTTATTTTCTGTTCCAAAAGTACGTTTTTTGAGGGTGCGCAGCCCTAAAACCAGGATGATTCAGGCTCTGCTGTTGCGCACACAGGCAGTCGCACATTTTGCAGTGTATAGCTCCGAGAAGGATTAGAAACATCATCCATCGAGCCTCACGCTACAAGACAAACAGCGCAGAAGGCCTCAGGACCAGCTTTGAGCGCCTCATTGTTTTCTTCACACTAAAACTTGGAGCACTGTGGTTGTTTCCTATTGGATGATAAATAAATTCATCATCTTACCTTGAGGACATATACTTCCCAAGTATCAACTTCTCATCATATGGATATTAATCTAATCGCCTCATGCTTAAGTAGCGGGTTGGGTTGTTGCTTGTAAGGAGACTAATTTTACCTCAAGGCAAATCTAATAAAAATCTCTTCTAGGCTATTATGATCAGTCAGCGAAGCAGTGAATCACCAACTGATTCACCAGCAGTAACAAGAGGGTTTATATCTGAAAGACAATGTTTGCTGAATTTGGCAAGAGTTCTTGTACACGATATAGCTTTTTCGTTCTGTCAGCCAAAAGCAGCACTGGAGGACTGTGGTGTTGTTGATGGACTCTTAAAAGTCCAGTGAGATTTATCGGTCGGGGCTCTGGCACTGACGTGTTTCAGGTTGGGGTGAGGTGTCATCACGGAATGCTACAGGCTACTGAAAAAGTTTGCTAGCATAAAGTTCATTCATGTGAATCGGTAAAGAGAAGCTTTCTCATCATAGCTGACAGTTCTTTAGTCTGACAAATCTGAAAGCATGGTTAATACGAATGTAAACAGATCGAATACATAAAGCATCAATAATGAATATGCAAAAGATATATATATGATAATGTCACAGGCTAAATTAATTAAAAAAAAAAAAAAAAAAAAAAAAAAAAATATATATATATATATATATATATATATATATATATATATATATGGGAAATGAGTATAATCGTTTTTGGGTTTTTTTGGAGTAGAATCTCTACTCCTTTATTTTCTAACCTGCACAAAAACACATATTGTTTATGTTAGTTTATTTAGGTCTTTAGTGACCCGCAGGCAATTCGTAAATTTAGTACGAAGTGACTAATTTCTATTCCACACGAATTTATATGACTTTTGCTAAATCACATTTATTTTACAAGTTGCACAAATTGTATGAATTTGTAGAAATGATTTACACCTAACCCGTAATTGGTACGAATTAGACTGTGTTGGACCTATATATCCACCACAGATGGATCTCTCACTGCTGCAAAAGCAAAAACTCTCTCAGTGTTTCAAGAACAATAACAGAAGAATAAAATAATGCATATTTTGTTAACTTTTGAAACTTAAAAGGGTTCAGTTTGAGAAGATGATTTTACCATCATCGGAGCGCAGCCACAATCTCAACCATTTTCAATGACTTCATATTTAATATTTTGCTGATGATATTCGCTTGTTTTGTGCCTGGGGTAATTATGAGTGAAACATCATCATCATCGTGTATCAAACAGTGCCATGTCAAGGAATAAAAATGCATTGCACATATCAAGTCGTGTATATATGTAAAAACAGTGCAGGAAGTAAAACTATACCTCAGGTCTCTAGCGACCTTATACACTTTTTACAAAAAAAAATGAATCAATGAACAGGCATTCTTTTATATTATATTCTTTTATACCACTGACTTCAATAGTATTTTTTATTATGGAAGTCAATGGTGACCCAAGGCACCCTGGTTACAAACTTTCAAAATACCTTTGTTTGTGTTCGGCAGAACAAAGAAATTCATACAGGCTTGAAACTACTCGAGGGTGAGTAAATGATGACAGAATTTTCTTTTTTTTGCTGAACTATTCCTTTAACTTTGGCTAAACCTCACCCGCGCATATTTCACAAGGTGGCGGATTCAGAGGGAATTTGTACGCCCTAAAATGAACCGTCACTGAAATCATGCAAAATTGCGTGAGGTTGTATGAATTTGTAGATTTAGATTTAGATCTCCTCGCTTTTGGTTCTGTCCAATTACTATTCACTTTGTTCTTGGTGTGAGTAAACCAATCTATTAGATTAACTTTTTTTATACCACGTTCAGAATGAACAAAGCATTCTCTTCAATTTAAATGTAAATGTCTTTTGAGTGAAAAATATCTCATCATTCAAAATGTAAAGTTTCAAGACTTTTTTTGTAATACCATAAATCTGACAAAATGCGTCTGTGTTTGACTTCTTCGTTTTTCCTTTTTCTTTTGTTTACTGTTAAAAGTGGAAAACCAATAATATTTCATCAATGGAATAAGAACTGCTTAATATTTAAAAATGCCCCAATTCAAAGTGTAATATATAAAGAAAAACGAATGTACCATTTCCTGTGGCTGAAGTTTTCAGACTGTTGATTGATTTGGTCTGAGTCAACTGTTTGTACAGCTTCCTGTAGAGCATAAACAGTCATTACCTACTGTGCTTTTTACATTCATTTGGCCATTGCCGTTTTTCTTGTGCTTCACAAGGAACAGGCTCACATCCTCGTTGTCATGGACACGCACTCTCTGCTCTTTGTTTTTGAAAGATGGCTTTTAAAAGTGTACGTTCATAGGGTGCAGCCACCCACAAACAGCAGAACAATTCTAACTTTAACAAAGATGAATGTGCATTCATTCAGACAAAGGCTGGTTTCTTTAGAGGGTTAAAAGATGGTTCAGAAACTTTAAAAAAGGCGTGCTTGAGTGAATACAGCATTTTTTTTTTTTTTTCGCAAATTATTACATATAACCTTCGAGGTGGACAGAAATATATATAATGAGTAATCCAGCATTGGTGCTACGGTCACCATTACAAGCTTCTGGACTATTGCTTTTTGAAGGCAGTGCAGTGCATGTGTTATTACTCTCAGTAGAGTCACATTTCATATACTGAAAATAAAAATATTTTTTATAATAAACAAAATGTGCATCGTTACATGTTGCACATATATCAGCACTTTCTCACATTAATGCGATTGAAAATGCGCTCACACTAAGACCGTCCCAAGATGTAGATGAGTTTGTTTCTAACCTGCAAGTGCACATTTCAATACAATACTTCTTTTTTTATAACAAGGAAACTTATTTAATAAAGATATCAAAAGTGCTGCATTTACATCTTTCTTGAATGTCAGAGGTATTGTTAATCTCAGTGTCCTTGATTCCGAATGCAGAATGTGTCACATTGGAGTGGATGCCCCTAGACACAGAGGATTATGGGATTTAGGCTACTCACTGGCATACCTCTCAGAATGCATCACATTCAGATGTCCCGACAAAACATCCGTCTCTGGTAATTGGTAGATTTCCATAAGTAAATCCACTGCTCATTCATTCCCCGAAGTGCTGGAGTCGGAAACTGAACAAAATGGCAGGACCTGAAAAGATATAGGCTATGGTTGGTTTCAAAACTACTTGCAGTACAAAAAAAAATGACATAAATTAAATCGAGCACATCTTAAAATCTGAATTAAATAATGCCATTCGAGACCACATTATTTTAGTTTGTTGCTTTGTAGCATACCTCATGATGAAGCGTGAGAGTTGTTGACGGACAGACATTTATATTTTATTCACACAAACAAACTAAAGAAAATAGTGCAATCAAAAATAAAATACCCAATTTGAATTACTAGGATAAATGAATAGTTTTATGACAACTCTCTGGAGATTTTGTCATGGTGATGGATATGACAGTGTTAGTGTATTTTGGTGTGGGAATAGATCTGCTACGCTGCTGCTGCTGAATTGCTGCTGAGGGGAGTTTATATTGCTGTAGTTATAGTTTATTGATTACAGGAACTTGCTACTGCCAATGCATTCAGCTGCACGGATAGCATGCAAAATAACCCGCTTCAGATCTATAAAGGTGGAGCTGGGGAAGGTGGAGGTTGAAGAGGAAAGTGTGAAAGCATGTCGCAAAATGCTTAAGTGAATTCTAACCAGCCATTTAAAGGTAAAGCGGCAAGCTCACTGGTTGCATATAACATGAATCGATCAGCTTGTGCAAGCCGCTTGACACTGTGAATATCATCAGTTGCGTAAAGAACCCATACGTTTGCGCCTTCTAGAGTTTCATGAAAAAACTAGGCATTAAAGCCAAAAAAGAGAAAATTTGCTGAAAATGGTAACGACCTCAAATCATTCCAAATATAGATGAGTCTGTTGCTTCATCATGTAGCGCTTTCATCACATGGTCAACAATGAATTGTCTGCAGTGAATGGGTGCCATCAAAATGAAAATTCAAAGTAATCTACACGACTTCTGTACATGAATAAATGTTTGTTCGAATTTTTTTTTTTAATTAAGGCATTTTAACTTTAAACCGTTGTTTCCAGCTGAAATCTATATTCTATAACAACCTTTCGTCCCAGTTCATGTGCTGTTGTCCTCTTACATCAAAAATTCACCAACATAAAGCTGCTTTAAAAATTTTTTGCTTACAAACAGTATTTGATCTGTGCATATTTTTCCTCCTGATTCAGATGAGACAACGTTTTCATTGTAGAGTATGCACAGTGCATTGTTTCTCACAAATGCACTGCTTTTACGTAAGATGTTAACTGATGGACTGGAGTCATGTGGATTACTTCTGATGTTTTTATCAGCTGCGTGGACTCGATTCCGACGGCACCCATTCACTAGATGAGGATCTACTGCGTGTGATGCAATACTAAATTACTCTAAATCTGTCCAGATGCTAAATAAACTCGTCTACATCTCTGATGGCCCATGGGCTAAGTAAACTTGTTCAGTTTTCCTTAGTTTTAGAACAGAAGTATCATTCTTGTTTTTGACGCTAACACGCTAGCATATTGTTACTACACATTAAACTCAAATATTATTACTTCTAAATCAGTTCAAATTAAACGATGCATCAGGACTATAGTTAACATGCAATCTTGATTATGTGGCTGGTGAACAGAGAGCAGTGAGTAGCAATTGCAGCTTTTTAGCATACAATAAATAATTTAACAGACTGAAACCATCTGGTCTTATTCCTCTGTTCTTTTTTTTTCGGCCGTGGGCCTCTCTGGAATAACACTGAGTGCTCACAATTTATCTCCAAGAAAAAAGGAAATGTAATAATCAAGGATGAGGCGTTCAGGCTCTTCTCGGAAAAGCGCTGGTGTCACTAACAAGACCACTTCTCTAGTCACTGGTTTGGGAACGGATACGCTGGTCTCAAATCACATCAGGAGAGGCACGGGATCACAGATGGACTCTCAGGTTTGTCAGGAACGTAATAATAATTTTAGCACTAGCACACCCTTCCCTTTCATTCCCTCCCTCGGTGTGAGAGAGATACTAAGACGCTCTCCGAGGAACAGACTGAGAGAATAGAGCTGTTCAGTCATGACGTCAATTTGTAGGCCAGCCCGCAAGGCTAATTTGCCGTGGTTCCTTGGGGAATTTGTTCAATGGGTTTTTAGAATAATAGTTTTTGATTTACTAGTAAAATAAGGTCTGTGGATAATATTCTGCTCTACAATATAAATGACACACAGTTATACCACATTTTAAAATGAAACATTTTGTAATTTAAAAGACACAAGTTAATCATAACACTCACATCGTATAATATATATATGCCGTTGTAGTATTTAATTTTGGCATTCTATTATATTTATATTTTTAGTTTTCATTTTAATTTGAGCTTACATTTAAGAAATGCCTCATTCTATTATTTATTTGTATTATACCATACATTTTATTTTTATACATATTATTTTCAGTTATTTTTTTAACAAAAACAATACTAATGGGTGTTGACTGAACTTGCATCTAATCATATTAAACAATACTACTACTAATAATAATAATAATATAATAATAGTTCATATACTGTTTATCTAATATTGTTATGCTCCTTGTGAGTTTAACCCTCTGGGACCTGGAGAAGTTTTGACATTCTCTGACATTTGATCTTTTTATAAACATATAAATGGATAACATGTAATAACACTGTAATCAGCACAAACTGGCTTACAATAATATGTGAGCATGAAAAGAAAGCAATGTATATGCATAGTTAGATTAAAAAAATAATAATAAATAAATACATTGAAGTCACTGCAATAAGGCCATGAAAAAAACCAGAACATTTGTTCACAAAAACAAATGACATTACTAAGGAAAATTACTCCTTAGTTACTTAAAGTTCCTTTAAGGGCTTAAAAATGCAGCAAAATGCATTGACTCAAAATTATTATTGTTTAAATATATTTCTACTTAATATACATTTCTTTTCATTTCAGTTTTAGTAATTTCAATGTATTTTAAAGTCTACATGTTACTGAGATGCTACGATATACATAGAAACTAATGAAATGCATTTCCGGGTTGCTTTTAATAGTAATTTCTCGTATAACAATTGGTTTAACGTTTTTTTCCACCATCATTTTTGACTATCATTGACTTTTTACACAGTGTATTCCGGGAATGCATTTTAAGAAATCATGCAATGCTACTTTAGACTACAGGCAAAAATAAGGAATCTACAGTATGAAGGTAGTCTAATTAAAACACCTATGATATTTCAAAATGCTGCCTCTGCAGTCAGTAGACTAGCTTCTGGAACAGAGCTAATGTCTGTATATGGAACCCAAGAGTGGCAGATGGCACAGTAAATCTGAAAAAGAATAACCAATCACATTAGGTTTCTCTCTCTCTCTCTCTCTCTCTCTCTCTCTCTCTCTTTCCAAATAATGCAAACCACAAATCAAATCAGCTCACATCACAAGGGCAAGTATTTCCCCAAAACAACCTGTCTCACAATCACATTAGAGCCTCTGAGAGATGCAAGAATCCTAAGGGTCTGGTCTAAATGGCCAAGGTGTGACCCATAGTCATAATTTCTCCATTATCCGCACATTATCTGATGCCCTGATGGAAGGTGTTGTGAACAGTTAAAACAGTAATGCATTTTGGTTTTTTGTTACTTACGGTAAGTTTTCTATTATGAAGACATGTGTGCTGGACCCACAGCATGGACACTCCACTGAGTAATATCTTTTGTCTTTGTTCTCAACTTTGAGTGAACTGTCACACTCATAAATTGAAGCTAGATCACACAGTGATGGGTTTTGTGACTGGGTGAGATGACTGGCATGGATTACACCGGTCCTGCTTTCCTCATCCTCTCTTGATTGCTTCCTTTCAGCTATTTGCAAAACGTCTCGCCACTGGTCCTCAATCATTCTTTTGTTTTGTCTTCTTGTTCCTCTTGTCTTCTGTGGATGATTTATAGATACTGTCCATTATCCCTGGCCGTGTCTCATCACTCACTGCTGTAACTACTCTCTGACGCTTATCTTCATCTGAGCCTTCGAATGCCACATTTTGAAGAAGTTTGGTGAAACTTGTTTTTCTTTGCAACTGAGGAAACGTGCTTTATATTTTAATCTGAGAGCTCTATATCTTCTGCTTTGGCCCAGCCTCTGCTAGTAGAAGCTGGTAACTGCACTGTTATACGGCCATAAGTCTCGGGCAAGATGGCGGATGATAGTAGGGGCGCAAATAATATCAATGTTCTGATTGGTCAGATCGCCTGTCAATCAACGATCTATTCTATGCCGGCTCAACTTCCGGAAGTGATATGTACTTATTAGTACGTGATTTCGCATCTCTGCGAAAAAGTTCACAAAGATACTGTGCGATTTTTGTCAAGGATTCTTTGATAAATAGAAATTTTATGAGAACAGCATTTATTTAAAGTGCCCCAATTATGCATTTTTGAAAATTACCTCACCAACACTGCTTTAAATGAAATCAACCAATCACTGGAGGGGTTTGGAAAAAGGTAAAAATAAATCCATATTTGAAGAAAATGAAAGTGAAAATGAAACAAAACCAAAATAAGAACCTTTCATAACCTATAAATAAATTGTAAATCATCACTTTTGATCAATTTCATGTGTCTTGGTGAATAACAGTATGACTGACTCCAGACTTTTGAACAGTATATATATTACTTTTGCCAGCAACCAATTTTTGGGAGGGCTTTAAAAGTCTGAAATGGAGCGCCCTGCCATCTACTCATAAACAGAATGGCTCACAATAAAAATATCCAGCAATAACACAGGCGCTCCAGTACTTTGCCTCAAAGTTTCTCTACATTGGTCTGGAATCAGGAGCCAAAGAATAGCAATCTCAGAAATGAAAGAACAGAATATGATGCAGGGATTACCAGTGGGACCGTTGCACATACAGTAGGTGGATCAAATCGAGGTTTAATAAACCAATCTGCAGAGTAAGATGACTGTATGGAATGGAAAAAATGCCTGCTTCAGTGACCTTTAGCAGGGGTCAGCGCTACACCTTTTCTTTTCATTATGAAGTGGCCTTTAGGAGCACAGCGCTAGCTTTCCATGTGAAGCGATTATTTAGACCATTATTGCATTTTTCCACTTCAGTGTAATTCTGGACAAGTGCAGCTGGTTTCTGTGTCAGTAAGCCTAATATCTTTTACAGGAAGGGAAAGTTATTGAACAAGCCTTTGACCTTTACTATCCCGTTCTGAATTTTCAAACTCACCACTGTGCAGTCATACATATAAATAATTAAAAAATAAGCTTTTGTGCCTGTGGTGTGAGCAATAAGAGAAAACGATGAGGCACTGATCATCTCGATATGCAGTATTTCCTGGAATATTTCCTCAATTTCATCATTTTCCGACTAGAATGCATTTGCGATTGCACCATTAGCTGTTTTTTTCCTCATAGCTGTGCATCCTTAAGATAATTCAAATGTGTTTATTTGTCGTGAATCAAAAGCATTTTCCATACCTGCAAACTAAATGTCGGCCGCCTGCTCTTAAGATATTTCGCCTATAGCAAAAAAGTGATTACAGTACAACCAAACAAAGCGGCGGAGCTTGTATTAGTGGATTTTGCTTACCGTTGCTTTCCAGGTCTGCGGTGGCGCATCTGCCATTTACTCACTTTACATCAACAGCAGACGGTGTGCAAATTCCCATTATTCTACATACATTCGCGTAACGATAAAAGGGCAGGTGCGTGAAGCAGACAGGGGCTTGTGAACTTCACCGGATTGATGACTACATACTTCCGCACTGATCTGTTCGATGGAACATGAAAGTCAAGGAAAACTTCAACATTTTTTCAGGGATGTGAAGTGCTTTTTCCTGTCTCTCTTTCTCTTGTGAGCTTCACAGAGTGTTTCTGGAAACTTTATTTCAGTCAGAGTTTGTCAGAAGTCATCTCTATCTTTTGCTGCCATAACCCTGACTGCCACAGTAGAGAGGTGAGTCTGGAAGTCTCTCTCATGCTCTCGCTTTCTTCTCCCACACATGGTGGGTTGCAAAGCAGCCGCTTACAAAATGAGCATTTATGACAGAGATTAATGTGTGTGCGAGGGGGAAAGAGCAGAGCAGAGAGAACACAACAGCGAATCCATTACTCTCCTCTTGATAAGCTCTCTCTTCCTCCCTCTCTTTCTGTCTCGCATGTCTTCTAGTGTATAGTGAGGTTATGGAGGTGGGGACAATGTTTCTCTGGATTATAGTACTCCCACATCATATCACAGACCTAATTGCATCTGAAAGGCCTTCCCTTTCCCCTCTCCCTTCTGCTCCATTGTGTGCAATGAACATTGGGCTGACTATTGAAATACAGCAGTGCCATAAAAAAAAAAAATATCAGCCCTCTAAAATGTAAATCTTAATTTGATTTGCCTGCCTTCATTTTTAAGTCTGGTAGTGCTAAATCTATTAAATTTGACCATTTTGATATTAATTCACGATGAAGAGTAAACTAAATGACAATGCAAGGTTAATTAATGTGTAGATATTAAGCGATTTTTGGCATTAACTATAAAATACAGATTAATAAAGAAAAAATGTATAAGTGATACAAAACAAAGTGCTGCAGTAAAAGTAAAATATGTAAATCCTTTACACTTACATAAATGACAAATAATGTAAAATCCAATATACATTCATTTTTAACAACTTTAGTCAGTACATCTAATATTAATTTATATTCACCAATACCCATTTTAAACTATAAGTAAATGTGACTACCACTAGCTAAAACGCATAGATAACTTTCAACTTAGCACTCACAACTGATTGTAACCTATTGCAAACAGGGTCTATGAGCATTACCACTGTGCTCTTTAGAAGAGCACCTAATCTCAGGTTGCTCCAGGAGCTATACCTGTAATAAACATACTGTAAAGAGATAAAGAACAGCTTGCTATTTACATAATATACATTTCAACATGAACATGATGTTCACCATTGGCTATTTAATTATAGATATAGAATATAACTGCAAGGAGCAATTACAGGATCAAGCACAGCCAATCTGCACAACACCAAGTATTCGAGGACAGCAGAGAAGCAGGCTCTAACACAACCTTTTGGCTAGAATTCCTGACATACAGTCTGAGATCATTTTACACAACACTGTCAAATACACAAGAGTGAGATTTAAAACTATAATCATCATAAATCCTGATAAAACTGACAACTTATATGAGGCTTCGTATGAAGTTCACATCATTTCATTTCATTTCATTTATTTATTTTATAATGATTTTTCCTCAACGCACTTCTCCTATGGTTTGTTACATGCTATAAAACGAGGAGAATAATAAGGTGCAGTAAACGGTAATGTCTTTAGATAACACATAAACATAACATGATAAGACACACCAATTTTCAATATCAAGCAGCAAAATTAATTGTTTTTACAGCTAAAAATAGCTGGATGCGGAGAAGCCCAAAAGCCATACCCATAGAATTTGCAAATGGTGGCGCCCATTTTTACGCCAAGAAAAAGTAGATATCTTGTGCATTTTGCCCTCACCCAAACTTTTCAACAAGGTTACCTTACGTGAATGTGAGTTCCTTATCCAGCAGTTTTGAATCACAGGTGTTTTATATATGAGGCCCAAACCAGCACATCCAGAGCAAGAAGACTGACTTTTTAATTTTATTCACATTATTTTATCAATCCATTACACTGAATGGACATTTTTAAGGATATTGTTTTGTATAAATGTTGGTTTTTGCAATTTTGGGGTGCTCAGTTTTATTTTTGGTTTTATTGCTGTGATTGACAGAAATCAGCTTTGTTTTTGTTGAATTTTCTGCGCCTTGTGTTCGACTTTATGTCACTTCCTGTCTCCCGTGGTGTTTGCAGTCAGTTTGCATCTTGTTGAGCTTGTTAGACTTCTGTATGTATACAGCCCTACTGTTTCTTTAGTTCTTTGTGACTTGTTGAATGTAAAGGTTGTCTGTTTCGTTCTGTTCTTTGTTCCCTGTGGTTTCTGCCTTTATTGTTTGTTCTAGCTTTTCCATACAATATCCGCATAGATCCTTGCCTCTGCTTGTTTTTCACTACAGTTTTTACTGTCATGTCTTATTGAGCGATATTTAGTAACAGTAAAATACTGTTAAAGTCCAATACATTCTAACTCCCATTAAACTTCTTCAGGACCACCTGGCATGGTAGTGTCAGTTTTTCAGTTGTTTGTCTTAATTTAATGGTTTGCAAAAAAAAAAAATGTTTAAAAATTTATTACACAATAAATACACAATAAATACACTGCCACTTTAAATTCTCAAGCTTCTTATATCAGAATAGATTAGAATAGATTCTGATTGGCTGTGAATGTTTGTATTAAAATCATTCTAATAGTGAATCCAACAATATTATGTATCTATAATATCGTTATTGTTGTGGTGTGGACTGCTATTCATTAATATACTTATATAATGGGACCAGTTATTGTGCTTGATGTTAATGGGCCTTAATACTTCTACTCAAGTTGTTTTGTAATTGGTGACTTGTAACTTGGTTTTCACTATAAGGTGTCTGCACTTTTACTCAAGTATGGTTTTCAGGTACTCTTTACACCTCTGACTTCATTAAATATATTTATCAATTTCAAGCATTGATACTTTAGTGTAATATATGCTGTTCATATACATCAAATACATTTCACAAAGGGTAATTTTCATTTACTTGCTTATACAATTTTGCTACCAAGATCCAATCTGAGTTCGGAATCAGTTCACTACTGATCCTGTAATGAAAAAGTACCATGTGCTTGTTCACTGGACATTTGCCTCTCTCCTTCCTGCAGACGGCAGAATAGCTAAAGGATGTGAACACACATCAAACATAATCAACACATATGCATCTTCCTCCCAGGATGTTAAAACATTGAGAGAAAGAGAGAGAGAGAGAGAGAGAGAGAGAGAGGAACGGTAATGTTTGGTAGTAGCAACATGAGTGCTTATTCTTATTTTGTTGCTGGAAGGAGAGGAACAGAAGCTGCCTGTATGCAGGTTATTCCACTCACCTGAGGGTAAGCAAGCAGAGGTCAAGAGAGGTCAGGAAATGGTGCTCAGGAGAAAAGAACACTGGCACCTGTGTTACGTTTATTGATTCATTGTTTGTCTGTAGTGTCTTATGCCCTAAAACATAGGCAGGCGTGGAGGGCTGAGTTCTTCTGCTCTGCTAGTACAGGTTACCTTTAGTTCTAAAACGTAACATAAGTACATAAGTGTCTATGTTTAACCCGCTCTCCTCATCTAACGCAGTGATTCAAATAGGCTTCATGCATACCTTAAGCAACCAGGACTGATAAAGGTATAAAAATAAGGTTCCGTACAAAGTCACACAAATTTTACTGCTAATAAATCTTCGCAGTTTTAAAACTGAAAACAAATAAAACTAAAACAACATCACTATACTAGACTTATACTAGATCGTCTTAAATAATGTAAACAAGTCTGAAATGCTACAGTATCATTGTGTTATTTTTCCTTAATATAATATATTTTTTATATGCTATTAACAAGACCTTATTATAATTTAAAGATGTCTGCTGGCCTGTATGTGTTATTTAGGCTATTCTAATTGCTTGTTTGTTTCAAGCCCTTCCTAAATTAGGCCTCTTCCTTTATGTATTTCACTCTGCAGCAGGAGCATTTGATTTTTATATCAGTATGTGTCCAGAATTTCATTTCAGCATAAGTATGAAGGTAGTTAGTAGGAGCCATAAAGTGGGCAGGAAAGCAACAGCGGAAAGCCTCTATATATTTTTTCGCTCTATGTCTGATCTCCAAGCTTTCTTTTCTACATTTGTGGCTGGGGAGTAGAATTTCAGAGAAATTCTCAGATGCAGCACATGCTCATATATAAATAACACACTGTCTTTTGTGGGGAGCCAGATAAACAAACCAAAGTAGCCTGCAGGAAACACTTTAAGGCAGTTACAGAGGCAACACATCAGAGCAATTATGTCTATTTTGTGATTACATTAATATGAATTAATATGTAGCATATCAGCTTTAGAACCGATAATTACAAGAAAACAGGACAAAATGTAAGTCAATCAAAGGAATAGCTCAACCTAAAAAAACAAACTGATAGATGAAGATTTGGAGAAATTTAGCATTACATCACTGGATTTCAGATGGATCGCCTTAACTAAAAGGGTGCCAGGCCAGAATGAGAGTCCAAACAGCTGATAAAAAAGCATCACAGTGCAAATCTGTTCTAAACAAATGTGTCACTAGGTTTTGATATGGGACTTTTTGAGAAAGCATAATTGTAAATTATAGAACTGGCAAGAAACCAAAAAAAAAAAAACTTGATGGATTATCAGTCCACAACATGTCAAATGATGGACTGGAGTGTTGTGGATTACCTGTAGATTATTGTGTAGTTCTTATCAGATGTTTATATGCATTTATAGATTATTATGATATTTTTATCAGCTTTTTGGTTCATTATGGCAGCATCCATTGGTGAGCAAGCGATTAAATGCCAAAGTTCTCCAAATCTGTAAAAAGAAACTGATCTGGGGTGCATGTTCATTTTGGGTGAACATTTCTTTTACTTATATTTTTAATTTTATGCTGAAGTGTACTTTCTTTCCACAAGGGTTGGCTAGTTTTTCATTCATATCTCAGAATAACCAGAGGAACATTTACATCACAGACATAAAATAGCATGAACTAAGAATAGTTATATGATCAGATCTGCTTCAGTGTCACTGGTAAACACATTCATAATGACAGCAGGTGAGGAAACGCATCACAGGTGGGTGGGTTACACAATCTCATCAACAGCTATAATGTCATAACACTCTGCAGGTTAGTAGCATTAGTTAGAAAGGTCTTTCTAGGCATTAGGTACTCAATGCTGTTAGAAATTACTAATTATAAAAGCGACGGTTCAGATTTGAATATTACCTGAACGAGCCATGTTCAAATCTGCACTAAAATGACACTCTGCGACCAAGATATTCTATATTACCTCGCACGCTTTTAGTGAAAGCATTGCTTTACTAATAATACATTCAACTGAATATTAAACACTGGCACATTTTATTATATTGCTGGTGCTGTTGCATTATATAAAAGCCACTTGAGACTGTGCGATACATTGACTTTACCACGACCTCTTATGGCTTATTATTTGATTTGATTTGTATGTGGTTCTTTGGTAATTTTCTCATTAAGATTAAGTGATAATCACTTGGTGTGCAGGAAGCAAATCACATCAGATTGAAACCTCTAGGAGTTATGAGAAGAATTGTCCATCTAAGGGTGAAATATTACATTAGGGCTATTGTTTTTCATCTTTGCATGAACGCTTAAACCGCCTGCGTACTCTACGGTCTAAGCTACAATCATGAATGGAATCTTAGTTTTTTGCAATTAAAGATAAAAGCGATTAAAATGCATGCATACACACATTAGTGGTTTTAGACTAGATTAGTGATTCAGTGCTGTTGCCTGGAAGAAACACTTTTCAAACCAATATCAGCCACTTCTGAGAACAGTCAGCCACAATGTACAGTAATTCAATGACAAGTTTCTGAACAAATAAGGAATAATATATATAAATATATATATATATGAAATGAATATACACAGTACACACTCATATATTATGCAAACAAAAACTGCTGCGATCAATCGTTTGACAGCACTGTTTTAATTATTTAGTTATTTAACATAAGTGTTCCAGTTTATACGCGGCTGCATTAATGCATTGTTTAGATTCCAGCACTTCTGACTCTGCTGGCTGTTAAGTGGACACACTCGAGGCAATATCCTGAACTCTGAGAGACCTTCAGTGAGATGGATAAATGAGAGGAAGCTTTCTATGAATCTGGAATGCAAATCTAGACAGGAAAGGGCTGCTGGCGGACAGTGGCGAAGAGAGGAAGAAAGAGTGATAGGAAAGAATTAGAAGAGAGGAAATCATTCAAAACCATGACCATTATACTGTATTATGCGGCGGAGGATCGTTTAAAGTTGCTTATAGGCCTTGACTCGCCATTGTTATGGAAATGTATAGTTCCGGCATCCTTGGCGCGAAAAAGCTATTCAATCATATGCAGTCATGTCGGTAGCACTTTGTTAAGGCCAATATGATGACAATTTAGTTGCAAAATAGTTTCATTCAGGATTTATTACTTCATCTAACTCGACATTCACTTCTTCCAGTTTACAGACAATGTCTCTCTTTTCAGCTGAAAGTAATTCTCATCTTTTTCTTGATGTCTGTTTCCCCTGCAATCAATAATGCTCTGGGCTGATACGTTACATTTATAATTGTTCTTTTAACACAGTGTCAATAGTCTATAGACACATCCCTTGTTGTTACTAATTAGACAATATCTCAGAATTCAATGCGATTGTGACATGTTTTGAAGATACTCCCACAAGACGCACTGTCAACAACAAACGAAAGCTTCCTCGGCACCGGTAACACATATGACTTTATAAATGTCAACCAGTTATCTTCCAATAGCAGGAGAATATCTGCAGCAATTTCCAAACGGCAGCATGGGGTTGAATTCAATTAATTTGGCCACGGCAAACATTTCATTAGATAGTTAGCAGGTGGACACGCAGATGCGAGGTAATTTAGCTACAGTTAGTGTGAAATTGAGAAGGTCTGCGAGGCAGATTTATTTCCATCAGACGAGGACCCACTGAGAGCTGGGTATCAGCACGTCTGATAACAGCTGATCGAAATTCTCCACCATAAACAGAGAGGATTGTTTTTGTTTGAAGATATGGAGTCTGAAGATTTCTCTAAAGTTGTCTGGCATCCAGCGTAGTTTGTTTAAAGGACTGTGAATATGGTCAGGCGGTGTGCGAAGCTGAGATATCACATAAGAAAATCAGGAAAAGCCAAAAACAAATCTTCATTATAAAACCCATACAATATATTGCCCAGTGTGCTGTTTAGCTTGATCTAAACAGGTTTTTTGAATTCTGCTCAAGGCCTTGTTAAATATTGTGTCAGGAAGGGGATGTTATAGTAGTGATAAAATGGACGGGCAAGCCACAAATTCTTCCCTGACATTAAAAAGTTGAACATTTGCTGAAAGTAGATGAGAGACGTAGATAGAACATCAGAACAGGTTTGAAAAATTTAGCATTTCATCCAAGCGTCACAATAATCCACATTAATCCAGTCCATAAATTAATGTTTTGTGAAGTGAAAGATGCACGTGAAAACAAATCTCTGTATTGTAACATCAAACTGTTCTACCTAAAAAGCTATATAATATAACAAGCGCCCGTGCCATAAGTGAAAACTGTCAAAAACATTTATAATCAAATATTTTTGATGTGAGAGGACAAAAAAGAATGGACTTTATCATTGGAGAAAGCGTTGTTATAGATTATAGATATTAGCTGCAATCGGCAGTTTAAAATTAAAATGTCTTAAAGATGGATTTGTTTCTTATAAATAAGCAGGTTTTAACTTCAGATAGATAGGAACTACAGTAGTAGGCTGGAGTCATGTCATGTCAAGTATATCGTGCTGTTTTTATTGGACTCTCATAATGATGGCACCCATTTACTGAAGAGGATTCATTAGTGAGTAAGTGATGTGATGCAAAATTTCTCCAATTAGCCTGAAGGTGAAAACTATAGCATATTTTTATGGCAGCGGTTATTTGAACTAAGTGTAAATAGTGATAGAGGCTATTTACACTACGTAAAAAATAGCATATTTTCTTAGCGTAGATGGTATTTACGCTAAAAATAGCAGCATTTTTTAGTGTTACAATATTTACACTGAACAAAAATAGAATATTTTCATAGCATAAATGCTATTTACACTAAGTCCAATTAGCAATGGATTCTATTTACAGTAATTGAAAATAGCAGCCTTAAGTGCAAATAGCATGTTCTGCTGATTGCAAGTATATACGTTAATTTTAATTCAAGTTATTAATAGATGCCACGGACGGCCCACTCATTGGGACAATAAAGCCCTTCCTACACCTACCCTAACTCTACCCAATTCTCTATTTTCAACTTGATTATTTCCTTCATTTTTATTGAAAACAAATGCTTTTCTGATGTATTTTAAAATGTAAAAAGGAGAAAAATTTCGGCAGAAGGCAGAACCCACGTCAGTCACTTCAAAATACATCGTTTTCCCATCTGCGCCACTGAACTGATGTCAGACAATCAGCTTTTCGCGACGATGACTATCCCAACCACACGTTGGTGGGCGGAGTTAATGTAAATAGCCTCTGCCAATAAAGCATTAAAAATAACTTGTTACATATTTATTGGTATATCTTTGGAGAATTGCACAGATTCATTAAAGATCATGCTTTACGGTAAGAGTGCGCGTGAGAGAAGTAAGCATGGAAAAGCAGGAGAGAGGTGATGTTGTGTGAAAAGTCCTACACATGGCTTGTGCTTGTTTATGCAAATTACTGTCTGCACCCCTTCATTTAATATGATCCCGGTTCATCAACATTAGAACGAGGGTATAACAAATGTATATCTGTACCCACCTGCTGTGATGTTGCACAGAGGACTTTTTTCTTTGACAATATGCAAATTGTACTAAATGAATTATTCTTAAAGATCATTTTACAAGATTTTCACTTTACTAATGCCTTTATTGTATTTATATATTATTTGGTATCTTCCCCGTGCTTGGATTGAAAGACTTGTATTGGTAAGTCTGTTTTTATTGTAAAAAGGCCGATGAATTCTTTGAATCTTTATTGTGAATCTGTAAATATAAAACACCAGGATAAATCATAAAGCTGAACTTGGCTTCTGGGCATCCTGTGCCATATCCTCATTTAACACAGATGGATTGGCCCTGCGCAAATGTCTCAGTTGAAGAGTCGGACTGTCTGCTCCTTGTATAATTGTTTTATCTGGTCAGTGGCATCTGGAAATGCATCCTTTCCAAAACCGCTGCCTACTATTATGGAAATGGCAAGTCTTCTCAAAGCTGTCGAGCATGACAAAAATTGGCTTTTAATCTGTTCAAGTGTGAAGCGTGAAAAAAGTGTGATTCTCTGCAACAAAAAATACCTAACTATAAGTTTTTCGATTGTGCAATAGTTTGGTATTTCTTTATGAATTGAGCACAATAGTGTATTGTCAACTTCAGGCTATGATTTATTTGACTGCTTCACGTTGTTCTCCTCTGTGTTAGCTTGAGCTCAAAATGGTGATATCTGCCCATCAAAAATTTACAAAATCTTTGCTTGTTAAACCCATGGAGAAATAACTAGTGCTGTGAAATCAAATTATTATAGCTGATCTTTAATCATAGTGTAGTTATTAGTAATAAATACAATATGTTTCATTATTTGCTTTATTAATGTCACTTAATATAATTGTAAATTTGATATGCAAAATATTAAATCTTCCAATGTTCCAAACACGCCTCTTTTCTAATGGAGCTTAGGTAAAATATTTATTTAAAAGCATTTATTTTTAACCCCATATACACACATATATAGACATATATATTATATATATATATATAATATATACTAATATTACTTTATGCATGAATTAAAAAAATAAATATACATGACTTTTATAACACAATTTAGAAGACTTTATATCTGCATTTGTTGCGATTTATCTGTACTGTAATTTTTTTTTTTTTTTTTTCAAAATTTAAGATTACATATCTTGTAAGGAAGATATGCAATCTTTATTTTTCTGTTCATGTCAGAAATTAACTACAGTAAAATTGTGACTGGAAGTCCACAAAAATCACAGCTATCTGAAATAATTACAACTGGCCAAGGATGAACTATGCGTGGAGTAACATACACGTTTTCTTAGTTCTTGAAGTAGAAATGTGCCTTATTTTCCCTTTTCTGAGCACCATGTTTTGAGACATTTTTCAGCCTAAGATGTGTAATCAACTTTAAAGGCCACCAGACGTCACATCATTTACTCTGTGGCCTCAAATTAAATTGGCCACAGTGCAGTCTATAATAGATAGTTATAGATGGGAAGACATGTTTCATTTCTGTTACCAATAAAGGTTCAGAAAAGCCGGGCAGAAGCAAAGGTATTTGTTCAGCTTGCTGAAAAAACCCCAAAAACAATTCTGCCTGTTTGTTATTGCATTCCAAGCTCAAAGTTTCTTCTAACAAGTGTTTCTCCCAGGGCTTGCAAGCACTCAGCAGTAGGGCATACGAGAGTCAGTGAGTGAAAACATTTATTGGCCTGGACTGTAGCATCATGCTTACTGCTGCATGTCTAGTGTGGTCAGGCAAATACGCTCACTGCCCTTAACTGATGCCTGTTTGTTTCTGCGCAGCCATGCTCTGTATACACAGGCCACTTAGCCTCGGTGTGAAGTGAAACAAGCATTTAAAATTCGTTAACTATCGAATAGGTTTGCAGATACTTCCTTTAATTGTCTCTCATTTACTCGGCTTACTGCCTGGAAGCACACTGTCTGCAACTCTGGATTAGATTTTATTACAGCCGACTTGTGGGCAGAGCCAAATTCATCTCTTTTATTTGACACTTATATGAATATTGACATTATTAATATGCAGTAATCTTCGCAGTCAGAGGCAATAATAGCATCCCTGTAAACAGACTATCACTGAGCGACCAGGACATGCTTGGAATAACACAAAGCCTGCAGAAGAGAACAATCCGGAGCTACACGTTATTTGTTCTGTGGTGCTGTGCGAATGCACATATTCAATTTAGCAGCATGACAAATGTCTTATTATTCATTACCAGTTAATGGATTTGATACTTTTCAGTACCAGTTAATCAAGCAACATCAGTGACACTGGGCCTTACGATTCAAGGGGTTTGTAACATATATTTTATTACTATTATTATTATTATTTCTCATTCTGATGTTCACTCATGTTTTTAAAGATATTTGCATACGCATTTGCAATTTATTTTTCACGGCCATTTTCCAACCTGTCTCTTATTCTTGGAATTAAATAGCTTGTTGCTGGATCTAGAGAGTGTGGTGCTACACCACGTTAAGAAACAGCACAAGATGTGGAAGATTTTGTCCCATTTTACTGTTTAGTTAGATTTAAAAATCATATCCTTGCATATCTGCCTCTAAATGGACTGGATGGATTTAAATGTAAATGCTACGTCTGCATTGATGGTGTCAAAAAAAGAGGAGAAGAGGCATTTGCAACCTATTTTTAATACATTAATCTGTTATTTTTCCTTAAGCCTTAAAAGCATTTTAACAGTAAACCTTTACCACAACAGTGCGAAGGGGTTTAAAATCATCAAACCATGAATGTGAAGATTTAAAACTTTTGTATTGATGTCCGTGCTGCTTACTCAAAATGTAAACTTTTCCATGCCATTTTTTGTTTTTATGCTGTACACATTTTTTTTTAAATACGATTACTTTGTGGATGAACAGATGAAATTCAAGCTTTCAATCTAAATTGAGAGATGCATGTATACACATCAAACAAGCTTTGATGAAGCTCTAATGTCAAACCACATTATCGTAATATGACATCATTAGCACAGAATTTACATTTTTGGATGAATTACTTCTTTAAGCCTTACAGGTGTGGCAACATTTGTCATTGCTTGGCGAAATTTCACAGACAAAATATTCATTCAGTTGACATGTTCTGGAGTTTCGCATAAGGGTGAAACAGTGACAAATTTGCCACACTGAACGGCTTGAAAGAGACTTGAAAGGAAGTGCGTCATAGACTCTTATGCAGCCGACAATGGACCTTTTCTACCTTGAAAATTGCTTTGAAAACAGGCTCATATCAAACACTATCATTTTAATGCTGATGTTAACTTTTATTCAGGGCCGTCTTTAGGTGACGCAGGGCCTGGTGCAATAATTTCCTTTATTTGTCCGTTTTCTATCCTCTCTCTGATCCTCTGAATTAAATGGCTCGTTGCTGCTTTTAAACGCCAGAAAGACCTGCAGAGCTGTAGGTGCTACACACTTTAAGCCGGTTTGACAAAGTTCCCAAAACTTTTTTATCTCTTATCAGAAACTTGTCCCACCCACCTCTACCAACAAAAGAACAGCAACTTAGCGGAGATGCGGGCAGCAGAGTCAGCAGTATGTTTTCCATTATTTAAAATCATTCACATTCCCTATCTAACAGCAGGCAATTACTCTGACATGAATGAAATCACTTTCCAAAACACAGCAGTGGCAATCTATTCACTGCCATAATTTATGACTGTTTTCTGTGTGCATCTTCATTACAGGGCTTTCATACGGAAATGAAGAATGACAAAATTAATTTCAGACGAAAAAGGGATTAAAAAAGGAGAGCACCTTGCTGCCTTGACAACCACTTCCCGAACTGCCTGTCAATAACGTTTTGCTCATGGTAGCTTTTACGTGTCTTAATTCTCATGACAGAAGACCGGTCCGGGAACTCCACGCCTGAGACAAATGTTTAGGTGGGGGAGTGAGAAGGCAGCGGTATCTGTGGAATACACAAACAGGTTTTTGGGAAAGTGTGTCAGCATAGATTGAAATATAGGTTCAGGTTGGCGTCTGGAAAAGAGAACATTGCTGGCAGCTCCTCAATCCGTGTACGCTGCTGGATCAGATACTGTCATTTACACAACCAGACCCTCAGGTCTTGGCACCATGTGCATCGCATCTTAAGGCAGGACTTTATTTTTAAAAGGGGCAGTTCACCCCAAAATTCTGCCAGTCATTTACACCGCACGCTCATTTTTCTTTCTCCTGCAGAACACAAGCGAAGAACGTTTAAACTGTTTTTATCTATACTGTCAAAGTTAGAGCCGAACACTGAGAGACACGTTTGAAAATATTTCATGTATTTTGCAGAAAAAAATATGAAAATGAGACGAAGGGGAGTAAATGAAGAGGAATTTCTGTGTATTACCCCTTTAAGGCTTAACATTCAGCATGAATAGTCAGTCATACTGGTATTTTCATTAAGAGCATAGTGCATGATGGAATTATATTTTTACTTTTCATCTTCGCCTTTTATGTGAAGACTCATAAAGTCAGACTTTAGTCAAGGTTATGTGTCACTATCGTCTGAATAACATATGGGCAAATTACCACCCACATATCTACAGTCCGCTTCGGCTTTCTCAGCATAGTAACACTAGAATGTGTCATATAATTTAAAGGTTCAAAAAGGCCTTTTTTCATATTCAGTGAAGTGCCAGCCAAAAAATCTGTATGATTATCCTCTGTTGATATGTTCTGCCAGTATTTTATGCCTAGAAAGTATCTTTTTAATTTAGTATCCTTTATGAATATCAGTATTGCATTTGAACAAATATATTACTAAACTATATTATTTTTTCATTTAAATAGTTCAACAATATTAGTACAGCTAAAACAGGGCTTTATCACTGCTGCAACAACAAAACAACAACAACAGCGATACTGTTATAAATAATAATAATAATAATAATAATAATGCAAAAAAACATTTGGTCTTATGCCTTTTGAGCAGTTGGCAATTTGTGTAGTCAGCAATGTTAATATGCACCCAAATAATCCATTAGTAACCACATGACTCAGTTGGACAGAAAAGCTTTCATGGATCTGATTGAGCTCGGTCTGTATGAAATAGGTGAAGTAAACCTGAAATAATCAGATTAATCTGAAAATTCAAAAGTTACGGAAATTGTATTTTAACAAAAATGTAATTTAAATCTTATTTATTAATTTTATTCATACGATTCCATTTTATTGTTTAAATGAAAACCGTAGATCGCAGTGCATCCCTAGCAGTGCTGAATTTGGCTGCGTTTTATTTTGTGATTCCACTGGACCAGAGAGCATTGGGATGAGAAAAGAAAAATTGCATATGGATGGCAGCTATGTGCGGGGCAATGCTCCATGCTGGAGTAAACGTTACCCTTAACAGGCCCATCCAGTCTGAAACAAAGCCAGTGTGTGTTTTCTAGCACCGAGGCTCAGACCCAGATGAGACGGGATAATTTGCTGCACCATCTGAGCATTTCAGCCTGTTTGCATGGCGTTGCAGACATGACAGATAGTCAACCATCCTCATCACAGGAACCACTCTCACGTAAAGCGTTGACAAACCACCTAAACATTGGGTTATAAATATCATATTTCATCCCTTTCAACATTCAGGCACCAGTCTCCTCTCATATAAACAACATCAAACTCGATTTGCTGCCTTTTCTGACTCTTACTAATGCAATTGGATATTTTGCCCTTATTTAATTTTCAGGGAAAGTAAATCTCCAGGCCCCTCAAATGGCCAAGTTCATGTTTCTTTGTCTCTTTTCAGAACAATTATCTTCTCATCTGATCCTCAGAGAGCCTGTGGCAGGATGATACAGATATATCAACTGTAATTATGTCATAAAAACTTCACTGGTCAATTTATGTATATATATATATTTCTTTCTGAATTCCCCCAGCAATTATTGTGATGCTTAAATATAATGCAAATTTAGGATATCGGTGTATATATAATACTTCTCATGTAAGTTACGTACCACTTGCAGAATTTGTGAAAAAGCGCATATAATAATCCACACGTAATCCATATTACCCCAGTCCAACAATTAATGGTAACACTTTATTTTGATGGTCCCTTTTGAACAGCATTCTGACAAAAAGTAACTCTGTACCAACAAGTCAACTAACTCTAATTAGAATATTAGTAAACTGTCTGATTAATATCTGCATTATGGTGTTGCCATTAGTTTAAAAACCATTCGTTTATTTTGTATTATGTATTTTGTATATTGTTATTTTGTTAATGTCTTAGTGGATTTTTGACAAGGCATTAACTGATGAACTGGAGTTTATTAGCAGATTATTGTGACGTTTTGGACTCCTATTCCGATGGCACCCATTTACTGCAAAGGATCCACTGGCGATCAAGTGACACAACGCTTTGTTTCTCTAAATCTGTTCTGTTAAAAAAAAAGAAAAAAAAAAAGAAATAACAGTCAAAATAAAAATAAAGAATCCCCCAAACAACAGCTAAACTGATTCTGCAAGGGCCAGAATCATATCTGCAATATATCTAAACCCAAGGTAGAAAATGGAAAGCTATTCCTGGTGTAGTCCTGAAGTCTAATTTAATATCCATGCAAAAAGAAGATTCCCTGCATGGCTATACGATTTAAAATCAAGCTTCTGCTGAATTAAATTAGATCCGGCATGCTCAAATGGGCGATTGCTTCGAGACAACAGGGAGATTTCTTGGACTGTAACAAGGTGACGGCAGTCCAATTTGATTAACTTTGACATTTGATTGATGTATTCTGTGCTGTTAAGCTTTCTGAAGCTCCTTGTCCTCCCTAACAAGAATGATCCTTCTCTTGATGGTAGCTCTCTGAGAAGTGCATGTACATCGAGATAGATATCTAGACATTAATGGCTGGAGTTAAATGTGTGTCCTTCTCTTAACAACTGCTCCTCTATGGCAAGCGTATTTATACGGACATCTAAGATAAAGGTTCTCAAAGCGATGGAACGCGCCCCAAAATTGGAGTTACAAATCTGTCCAAATCCATGTCGAATACAAATAACAAAAGGCGATGCAATAGTTCGATTTCCGGGTAATTAGTTTTTAAGTGAATAATTATTCAAGAACTTTGATATTGTGTTGGGCTACCAAAGGATGCCAAAGGATAATCGTAAACCAGTTTTTTGGGGGGTGGAGTTTTTCGGTTCTATAAAACAACCCGTCAAACTTCAACATCGTAACTTGTCTGTGTTTGTCATAATTGCAGTCGGTTTGAACATGTTGCATTCAAAGGTCTCTCCATAATGTTCCTGAGCTCTCAAATGTGCTTTTAAGACTAAATATCAATTTGAAATTTACCACCAGAGAACAAAATTAAATGTCCTTCACAGTACTAAAGTATATCTTTACATGCCATTTAAACTCTGAAAGGCAGCAATCAGAGGGGAATGGTACGGCTGCATGAGACAAATTGGTTTGTTTTGTTGGCTGGTGCTCTTGCTGAGTCCTGCTCGGAATCCAAATCGCACCTGGGCCAGGCGCAGATATGAACACAAATCTCACTAAGAAGCACACCGCTAGAAACTTTCCATTTCTGATAGCAAGCTTCTTGACTGTCTACCCAGCATGTGCCACAGGAGATTTGCTGTTTCACTTCCATACCGCCCGCTTTTAAATAGAATATAAAATATATTTACGGTTTTCATGTAACATAGAAATGTTTATTTTAAGATGCAGATAGTTGTGGATCTGACTTGAAAAGACGAAATGTTTTTTTGATGAATATTGCATACATAACCTATCATTAAAACATTTCTGTACAGTGATATTTGTTCACAATCAGGGCTTTAGACTAAAAATTGCATAAGAATGCACTGCTACTTTTGTCACAATATGGTAAGACTGCTATAGTTAGGGTATTTACCAACCCATATTAACCCAGTCAAACCTCACATGGTTAAAATGCTGAATCAGTCATGCCTGACAGAAATAAGCCAATCAGCATCATATTTTAGCAATCCATTCAGCAAATTAAAGTAATTGAATTTTCTGTTTCTACTCCATATCTTTGATTCACTTAAAAAAAGGGTCTCTATATTTCAGTCAATATCCTGACATTTAAGTACCACACAGTAATTCATGCGCTACACTGAGTGTAACTGCAATTAAACTGTCAACAACTGCTCTTTGAAAACTTCTGAGCTTAGCATTTTTAGGGGTGGAAGGTCTCAAATTATCTGACATTTCTAGCTTATGCAAATGGATCACATTGAACAAATGTTTGCCAAGAGCAGGCGGGTGCCCAGGGGCACAGCTGCCCATTTGTTGGGGGGCATGAAACACAAACTTTGATGCCCTCGCTTCTCAGTCACATACTCAAGAGACCATAGGCAATTTATATGGCCTCTTTGAAAACTAAAATATATACAATACCAACAACATTAAAATAAGAAACACACACACACACACACACACACACACACACACACACACAGATCAGTAAATGCATTTTTAAAAACTCTTATCATGTTTTTTTCTATATCATGTTCTCCTTACACTTGCCTTACAGTGTGCCAGGTTTTTGGAGTCAGAGGATACTCGAGGTTTAGCTAAGACATCTGTCGATGCATATGGGACCGTTCTTGGATTAAACACTGGCATGTGATACACCGCGAAACACTTTAAATAAACAGTTAAATAAAAGTTTTAAATCAACATTTACTGAAGTAACTCTTTCAATATTAGTGAATCTGAAAGTTAAATGTTCAGAGTTGACAGTTGACATGCCATTTACTTGTCAGGTGTTTTTTTAAAAGTTAGCAGGCTGTTAAAATGATAGCAAAATCAAATAACAGTAGAACCAAATAATATTTTTTGAAAAAATTGTTTGGTTAGGAATGCAAATAGAGATATTAAAATCATTTTTAAAAAAATCTCTAGTTGCAATAATATAAATAAATAAAATAAACTTTAACTTGAAAAAAAGTAAAATGTTTTTTTTTATTCCAGCTAATTGCCAATGAGACATTTAGTTTGACTTGATGTACTAAAATGACAAAAACTGAAACAAACAAAAATGCTTAAAAAAAACTATAAATACATACTAAAAACATGAAAAAAGACATCTGTAACAACATTTGTTTTAAAATGTACGCTTAAAATATAAAATTGTAGATAAAAATAAATTAAAAAAATGTAAAAAGAAAAACAAAATTTTAAACTAAAAATATCACTGATATACTCTCAGATTTCTTTTGTGCTGTTTAAGAACATTATTTGAAATTTATAAAGGAACTTCAACTGTCGCAAAAATGAGCTACAGCAAATAGCCATGCTAAAATTGCAAATAAACCCATTGTTCAAAATTGTTGCATACCCATTTTTTGCCCCTGCCAGTGCACCTTCTTTTACCAACCAAATGGCATTTTGCTCAATTTTCGCCAGCCGAAGAGTTTTCTGTTATCAGCTTGATGGACTAAGTGGGACGGAAAATGTGGCTTATCACTGCTAAAACATCTCTCAGCAGGCAAAGTGTGGTCATTTAACTGTCGCTGTGATGCCCCTATTCCTTCTTAAAGCCTCAGTGGTGTGGGGTGAAGGGGATAGGAGATAGTCTTTGACCTGAGAGTGTGTGCATAAATTCAGATTTTAATGTGGGTTAACGGCACTGCTGGAGACTTACAAACAGAGCAAAGCCTCTCACTGTCCCTGTCAGTTGGGACTGATTCCCTTCTCCCTTTTATTTAATCCTGAACAAAGAGTCATTCGGCTACGGAGACAAAGCTTTGTGTTAAAGTGTAGCACTTTTTGAATCCTCCTTGAGGATTAATTAACGTGTGACCACAGTAAAATTGGAACGGGTTATCTGCCTCTGAAATAAAGCTTCCGCAATAGGGACATTGTAATGTGGCTCCATAACTGGCAGAGCGAAATGCTTTTTCGAACAGTGGGATATAGGAAATCTCTTGATGAATAAATATGTATGACTCATTGGAACTTGTCATTATGGTAATGGAATAAAGAGATTACAGTTATGATTTTGCATAAGTGCTCCATACTTATGGAGCAGCATTAGTGTTGGTGGTGCTGGGGAAAGCAGACATCCAGGTCTGACTGCAGAATAAACAGGAACAGGCCAGACCAGAGGAGAGACGGATTGCATGTGGACTTCGTATGGAGAGCGTTTCGCGATGGATAATTTTAGTTTTACTGCACAGAAATACTGGTGCGGGTGGCTAGAAAATGGAAATGTGAGATTTTTATCGCAGAGGTTGTTTGTGCTTCTTCTAGGAATCAGAAAAACAGTTATGTTATTAATAATACGGAAACAGTTTCAATAAGTGATTGTCATGCACCTCTTTTTGTCAGTGAGGTTACGTTACGCTGAATACCTCAGGAAAACCTAAAAGTCTCATATTGTAAATTTTTTTTGAGTGGCGCATGACCAGGCCAATCAAAAGTGACAACGTCGCAATTGTGTCACAGAGCTAGCTCGATGGAAAACAAAGGCAAGACTGGAGATGTGCCATTCAAATCCAATATTAGTGCTAATAGGACCCTAAACATTTAGCTTTTAGTAACGCTCTGCTTGCCGTGTTTCTCACACTGGAGTGTCATGGCAGACACCAACATCCACTATAACACTGTTTCTATATCACAAGGTGTAGTTTTAAGAGTTTTTCTAGGTGATCGTACTTGTTTTGACTTGAAATATGTGAAAATTGCTTCAATGTTTTGAGAAATGTGAGTTTCAGGGCATCAATTCAACCTCACCTCAGCCACATATTCTGGAACTTTCTGCTGGCTCTGATGTCTCTGTGGTGGTTAAGCATGAGATGAAATTCATTTTGGCTAAATCTCACCAGCAGTATTTGGTCTCATTACTCTATTATTTGTTCCAGAGCAAATAGTTTTGACTGAGGAAAATGCTCATCATGTTATATTTTATGTAACGCCAGTGCTGTATACCTGAGTGCTTTGTATTTTTTTTTCACGATAGCTGTTGTTGTTGGTTATAATATTACTATTTAACATTTTAAATAAACAATTACATTTAGCATTAGTTAAGTATTAAGTATAGTTAAGCATGAGAAACAGTGTGTGTTTGTGATTTTAGTTACATTGTTCTGCCATTAGAGATGGTTTTGCGAGGCGGTAGTAACGATTTATCTATTGAAAGAAACTGAAATGCAGTTGTAAACAAGGTCGTTATTTTTACTTTCAACAACACTTTGTTAGAAGCAGCCAACAAATGCACTGAGCAGAGCTGTCAATGGAAATAACTCTTAATGGATGAAAGGATAGTGCGACAAATATATCGCTTTCTACAATGGACGTTTAAACTAATGCTTTTTGCTTAATATGAGACTGAGCTGAAGAATGCAGGTAATTCGAATCACAGCCGATATACAGTCAAATAGCACTGCTACTCATGAGATATCGCTCATATGTTGCTGTCCCATTAACTGCCAAGTAAAAAAAAGCAATGTCAATGACCAGAAAAGTAGTAGAATAGTTCAAAGCTACAAGAACACTTTCTGTATGGAAAGAAAATAAAAATACATTTTATTTTTGGGGTGGAGTAACCTTTTGAGTGATGTAAAATACTGTCATGCAGAATATGTGCTATAAGTACTAACAAACAGCCAATATGTAAATAATAGGCATCCTAATAAGCAAGTGATAATTGGTGCTGTATTAAAGTGTTACCGTTTATATAAGGATAAGTTAAAGAAGCAACATCTAGCTCTTGACCTCAGATATCCCCTTCCTTTCAGAATCCCAGGGAAAAGCTACTTTGTATGTTTGAGGGGGCATCCATATTTGTGTACGTGTATGTATTTTTGCGAAAGCACGCTGCGCTCTCCGCTGTTCTGGAATTGCTTCCATTTGAAAACGTTTCATTAGCCGTGCATAGACGGGGAGCTTTGATTTGACTTCCTGTTTCAGTTCTTCTTTAATCCAGGGCCTTTCTAATATCTGCCTGATGGAGAATAACTTCCCCTGAAACACAGGACTAATCAGGCATGCCACTGCATGGTGAAATTTGCTTTCAATCCATTCGTAATAGGCAGGATATTAGCAATGTCAGACAATCAAGGCTTCACGGGAGCCAGGTTTGAATGAATGGATCTGCTTTGTTTGCTGCTGTTGTTTTTGTTTCCATTGATTACATTATTAGTGTTGGTATCCCATAAGCCACGTCGAGCTCATCTGGTAAACAAATAAAAGATCTCATTAGCGATGCAGTGAGGGATTTGATCCAGACAGGCTAATGCGAGGCCATTTGTTTCAGCCCCAATGTACTGGTTTTAGTGGATCACGTCTCGTTTGTGAAGCTCACGTCAAACCAACGTGACTTGGTTAGTGGGTTCCTTCAATGTTCACCGATCCATTCAAGGTTTTCTGTAACAGTTCCTGTCAAATAAACACAGATAGATATGCAGCGTGACAAACTGCATATTCATCAGCCATCATCTGCTTTGGAAACAGGTGGTGGAGTTGCATAAGCAGTGGCGTCTTCTTACTTCGTGTACTGCTTATTTTGCACCATGCAAAAACCTCTCTTGGTTTTGTGATTTACACCCCACCCACCCTCTTCCCTGGACTCTTATCCCTCAGGGATTGTTGTGATGGAAAAAAAAAATCCTGAAAAAAAAATCCATCATACTTCCATGCACCCCATACAAATCAATTCACCTTCTCGCAGTCAATCAGTATGCTTCCTTCAGGCAGCTCCAAAATCCCTCCTTTGATCTTTTTCCCTGAACACAGTCATTTTTCTCAACACAGAAAGCTTCGTCAAGTGTCCACACCATGCTTGGGTTGCTTCCTTTCCTTTCCCTTTGTCTCAACCTCCATAAAAGCCTGTCAAACCCATCCATCTTATCACGGCCCAAACCCACGTGTGACTTACCCTCGTTGTCTTTCTGCATTGCAGAGAGGTGTTGATTCGGATGTGTAGGGTGGTCCGTGGCGAGGGA
The DNA here is from genome assembly GCF_018831695.1 of Puntigrus tetrazona. Classification (NCBI taxonomy): domain Eukaryota; kingdom Metazoa; phylum Chordata; class Actinopteri; order Cypriniformes; family Cyprinidae; genus Puntigrus; species Puntigrus tetrazona. The sequence continues at coordinate 17,126,726 of NC_056706.1, read as the reverse complement.
GAGTCTGACTAGGATGTAAACTAAAGGGATTTGGTGGTGGTTGAGGAGAGACCAGACCCACAGGCTGTGTGTGGTTCAGACTGGTGTCTTCATTCCCTGGAGGACATGTTTTCCACATGGAGCCCAGGGCAAGACGAGGTGCCCTCACAAGCCAAGTTCTCTGCCCTTCAACTCTGCTCTGTTCTCTCAAGATAAAGGATGGCTCTCATAGTATGCTCCCTTTTCTGAAAGAAAGGAAGAATTGATAATGCACATTGTTCTCTTCATACAATACTGGAGAACTCCGCATACTTAATTTTGTTTGTTTGTGCAGCTGAAAAATATTCGCCTTGGTATGTCTTTTTTTCCCCTGTAAAAAAAATAAGGAATTATTTTATTTTTAAGGATGTTTTCACTGGAAGACAAAAAAAATCAAATTCTGAAAATAATGAAAAAATTTTCATGTGACTTAGACTATTTTAATAAGCTGTAATTAAAACAAAGATTATTAGCGTATGTTTTACAATCAGTCTTTCTACCTAAGAATATCACATTTTATGCAATTTATAGTAACTTCTTATTTATAGAGCCTTTTTATGTAATTATGCTTTGCAATGTACCTTATAATTCATTGTACAATCTCATGAATAATTGCAACCGCAATACATCATAAAACTTAATTCATTGTTACAGTATGCATTTTAAATTAAGTTATATTATTTCCGACAAAATATAATGGATTACAACACATTATGAATAATTATAATGCTTTATGCAGTTTAATAACCCTTTATTATGCATTATGCATAAAGTACTACCAAATTTGCAAGCAAAAAAAATACAATGTTGTTGAAATGTACTAGAAAAAAAAACAATTGAAATCAGCAGTGAACAAGCTGAAAATGAGCAGACAGTCGCTCAAGAAAGGAAGTGAATCTGGTTGGCAGGCTCCCACAGGGGCTGTACTTCAGCCTGTTCACATAAAGGCTGTTTCTGTGCTTATCTGCTCTCTCTAGACCGCGGTGTGGATTAGCAAATCTCTCAGGGTTTAAGTGAAAATTTTCAACCTGAAAAAACCATACTGTTCTGAACAGCGCTAATATTGCAAGGGAGTGCACGAAGTCTTTCAGCAGAGAGAACATTCATACATCAGTAATGAAATATAAACTCTCAATGGAGCACTTATAAATGTGAATAATGGACAGTATTTTTTTATACAGGTTTGGGTGTTTCATCGTCTATAGGCTCGTTTTTTTTTTTTGTCCCAGGGTTTGATATTTAATTAAATCCAACTGGTTATTTTATTTTTGTTTTACTTCTGTTGAGTTCTTCTGTTGTGCATGACATTGTGGGCCAGTTGTTTCAGTCCACAGAAAGGCCCGAGGCATTCCCTCTACAACCTCTGACATGTGTGATGTATGACATCAGCGGTGTCATCATGATGCTCATGATAATGAAATCACATTGCACGAGACACTACACACATCACAAACTGACAGACCTGCATATGTGCCCTTACTGCCTTGGGCTCCACAACCCAAAGGGTGCAGCCTGGACAAAAACTAAAGGCTGTGCTGTTGTGATTCCACTCTCAGCATCCTGAACAAGAGAGAAGCCAGAGCAATGGGAAGCAGAGGAATCCAACGAAAAGAGTGAAAGGAGCATTAAAACCTTCAAAATTTAGGTAGAAACCAAACACTTCATAAAATAACTTTCGTTTTTATTCAGTATAGATGCCTTTTATACAAAAGTGTCAGTAAAACAATTTCTAATGTTAGAAGATTTCTATTTCAAATGAATTTTGTTGTTTTGAACTCACTATGTATCAAGAAAAAAAGGTTTCCAGAAAAAAATAATAAAATTAGATGGACAATCATTAGAAAAGTTTCTTGAGCAGCAAATTAGCATACTGTATTAGAATGATTTCTGAAGGATCTAGTGACACTGAAGACCCGAGTAATGTATAATTCTTTTTTTAATAAATATATAATATAAAAAAATGAAATTGTAATGCAATTTTAAAATATTACTGTTTTAAGGTACCTTCAATTAAATAAATGTATTGTTGGTAGGAGACTTTTTCCCACCCACAATCCTTTCAATGGTAGTGAAAATTCTTGTTGTGTTTGTTCTAACCTTTCATGACCTTGTCAAAAAAATAAAATAAAATAACCGAATGGAAGGTTTAAGTTTGCTTGTTAGTCCTTCTCTATTTGCCATCATAGATTCAATGAAATGGAAATAGCCCATGAACATGAAAAAAACTACTTCAGTTGATTTTCCACAACCTCCCCACTTTGATAAAATTGTTTTCCATCTATATTTTACAGAAGTGTTTTTGTTTTTTTGCGACCGTGGTTATGACAATGATATGTATAGAATAATCACATGCTGTATGAAAAGGGGCCTCAAACTCAAATTACCTGGGGGCCACGATCCAGACTGTTGTTCTAGGAGCCAGCTGAAGAGCAAATAAATGCATCTTCGTAACCATGAATTTTAATACACGGCTGTTTACACGGATAAATCATTTTACCTTTTAGCATTATTCTTATTTTTAGTGTGTTTTGCATTTAACTTTTATTTCTGGACGAACTGTTCTGGACATACAGCAAGTAGCATGATTAAAACGAACAAACTGATTTTTAGTTTACAAATCTGAGTAAGAAATGAGAGCAGGCTGCCTATAGACTAGCAGCACTAGTGTCAGCTGACAAGCGCTTATGGGTCATTTGTATGCAGCAGTTGCACCGTTGAGAAACCCCACAGGAAATAGACCAGCCGCCAAACAAGCCCCAGATTCTCTGAACTCCCACTGTCAAGGTACCAATCTAACTCAATTTTATCACGCTCTCAAAGTGCTACCCAGCCTTACGTCTCTGAAGCTATCCTCCTTCAGTCTCTTTTCCTTTCCTTGACAAATTGTGTTTCTGATCATGCTGTGTTCTCGTGTTTGCTCTCCCAACAAAGGGATCAGGCAACGGATCTGACAGAGACAAGGAATGGCAGCGGACAGCACAATTACGCAACCCCGATGCGGAGAGATGACCTTAAACACATAAAGCTAAAAGAGCTTGGCCGGGCAGCTCTAGCATTTTTCAATAGTCACACTTTTAGCTGATTTTCTTTTTTACTTCTTTCTTTCACTTCTCGTTCATCAAATGTAAAAAGTGGTGGGAAAGTGTCTAAAGAATGGAGTGCAACAATGACTTCCCAGTTTCTCAATGGCCTTGGTTTTCTTAGAAGTATTTTTCCCATTCATCAACTTTATTATAGTATCGTAGAATTATAGTATGGAATCAAAAAATGTTTCGAATATTAAAATACGAAACACGTCTTAAATAAGGGTATATATATATACATATATAAAATAATGTTAGTACTTTTCAACTGTATTTTTGAGCTTGGTGAGCATCTGCAATGGCTTTTTACGTCATACCAAACACAGACTTTTTAACTATGATTTATATCTTCCGATCGGAGCTCAAGGAAGGTCTGAAAGATTTATATGTTATATTAAACGAATGGGATTTTTACTTGCAGAACCTAACTGTTAACTGAAATAATGACTGTTCATGAGCATTCTTATTTTGAGGAAACAGTGGCAATTTTTATTGTCAGGGGACAGACTGGCTCGATACCTTGCTGACAAATTGTGAACTGAGGCCATCTTGACATCAATACCACCATTGTACCTGGAGTGAGTTTTGGCAGGCTGAGGAGCATTACAGGAAATTACTGTTATCTGCCCGTGAGACCCAAAATAATATAAAATAAAATAAAAACCTGTTCGACTGATATGTGATGCAAGAAGTGCATTGACATTATCCATCAATCTATGCCTGTCTCCAGCCATTCAGTATCAGAAGAGGCACATGCTCTTCAGTGCTCCAGTGTTAAATTCTTTTAATTGTGTTTCATCCATTTAAACTCTAAATTACCATTAATGTTAACGTAATATGTAAACCTCACATTACAATTAAAACTGGGTACCAAACAATAAATTACAAAAAAAAGATTAATAGACACCAAGAAAGAAAGATAGACAAATAAACCAATGTATAAAAAGCTAGACATAGATAGTCAGTCAGATAGATAGATAGATTTTGAGTGTTGAATATAGAATGTAAATTTCTCTCACATTGACTGATTCAAGTGTCTAATGCAAATTAAATATTTTGGTTTGGCAAGCAATAATAAATTGAGAGAAAAAGGACAATTATTTTGGTTGACCATATTCTGGCAATGTGGGACCACACATTCAAATTAAGTAAATTCAAAGGACTTATTTAGGACTTATTGAGATAGATAGATAGATAGATAGATAGATAGATAGATAGATAGATAGATAGATAGATAGATAGATAGATAGATAATATCTTATGAAACAAATTATGATCAATAATCCTGTTATGAGAGACTGTCATTGAATAACAAATCGACAACGACAAATCCAAAGCCATTTTACCATTTTAAGAATCACATTTTAGTCAGTTATTAACTAATATTTATTTAAGTAATATTTGAACTTTGTTTACTACATATTTTAAATGTAACAGTATATTTAGAATATATTTATAATATTTACATTTCATTACATTTATCAGAATAGCACTTCTCAATAAATGCATTTTTCCCAAACAGCAGACATTATAAGCAGGTGATGTCTTATCTGTGTGTTAAGTGTAGCATTTTGAGACAAGCCCAGAGCCGTGACTGTGTAACGTAAGCTCTGTGTCATGAGATTGTTTGTGATTCAGTGGACAGGGGCCCTCCTGAAGCCAAACTCTGACCCAGAGCCATCTCAGCCCCTCTCCCACCTTCCCCACAGACATGAGAGGCTGATGAAATTATACAGCAAAAAAAAAAACAAAAAAAACAAAGACAACAAAGCACCCTAACCTTTGCGCTCTTTGAACCCATAGGTCATGTCTGAGTGACAGGTGGGTTGTTTACTGGGACCCGTGGGATGAGAGCAAAGCTCCCAACTCCTTGTACTCGTGTTTTTCTTCTTTTCCACGCATTCGTCCCTCACCTCTGAGAGTTGTAATGATATTTAAACTGTGGTGAAAACATCACACGACGACGGTAAGAATTCAGGGCTTCATGGAAGTGTAAGGTTTCCGGGTTTGTACAGTCCACTGACTTTTTGGATCTGTTTAGAGCTGAAATAGCTTTTGATATCACTTTGGAATCAGCACTTGATTTGGTTTCCAAGGCGCTCGGCTATAAGAATGAGACGGCTTTACAAAATGGCTTGCATCAGTGACCTCGCTAGATTGATCATCCAGACTTGTATCTCACACTGAAAAGCTGTCAAAAAAAAAGCCAGGAGAAAAATCGTGTGTGTGGTTTGTGAAACGAAAGTGAGCACTAGGATTTAGGAAGACAATTTGATGTGCACCTACGTCTGTGACAGACAAAACAATCTTGCTGGAAGAAAATGATAAATTCAGCAGGTATTGCCCTCAAAACAAAAAAAAAAAGTATGTATGTTTATTTCTTTATTTATTTTATTTAAGTAGGTCGGTTTGTTTGAAATAAATGACGTTCTTTAAAACGTTTGTTCATCTTAAATCTCAGAATTTATATAATATTGTATGTTGTCTGGCCCAAGTCGTTTTTGGCTAAGCCTTGGGTTACAAGAAGAACCATAACAGCTTCATAACAGCATATTTTATGCATGTTATTCATAAAACAAACAGTTTGTTGTGGATGCTGCTGTTTGTACACCTTCCGAGTCTCAGGAATTTATAGACAAAATCATTTGTCCTCAAGCAACAGAAGACCTCATTTGCAAAATATGATTTTATCTGATGGGATGCCAAGCACTTGTTCTTCACAGTGTCCATGGGTGAACATTAATAATTGCTTATGTTGATATTTCTCGAGATAGTTTGAGAAGAAATGTGGCTTGAAGTGCTGAGTGAGACAGTATATGACTGCTTTAAAAAATTATTCTGAGCTGCAGAAAAAAAATTATATGCATATATGGGTCAGAGATGAAAAAATGGATTTCAATCATCAAAACAATAAAAGTTTAATACAGAAAAGAATTGCCATTTTAAATCTTTTTATTGTCAATATCCTGTAAATCACTATGATTTACCACATTTGACAGCAAGAGTTTTTCAAAGGAATTCAAATGTAATAACATTTTGTATAACACTTTTTATTTTATAAATTTTAATAAGTTCAGGGAAGAATAAGTATGTTTGCTAACACTTATTTTAGGGTGTTCTTGTTACACCTACATGTACTACTACTAATAAAGTATGTATAATTACATGCAAGTAACCCTAAGCCAAACCCTTATCATATAGGAAGTACATGTAAATTAATATTGCTCAATGCTTGTATAATATTGCTCCATACTTATAGACTTATCCATACTATAATAAATGTATAATTAAAAGGACAAGTCTTATGTCTGTTATAATGAATGATGATAGAACATTATTTTACACATATTTATACTTTAATTTTCACAAAAGTAGATTTTATTTGCATTTAATGTGTTCTATGTATATACTGTTAAATTGCTTTTGTGAATTTAATTGACTTTTAGTTACTTAAGTTAGTCACATGACTTTGAGGAAACATTTACTAAAATTCTGAAGAACAGATATAAATAAACACGATTTTTAGGAAAATATGCATAAGTGAAAGAGGGTTTATCGAATTTTATCTATGGCTTTCTGAAATCCAAACCTGTTAAAAGGAATCGTTGATGATTGTCTTATTAAATATAAACTTATTTCTTAACCAAATTAGTTTGCTTTACACTATTAGTGAATGTAATTTTCAGACTTTCTGAAGCATATTTGAAAAGGCTTCAAAACCAATGGGTGATATTTGACTACTCACTTTCAGCTTTGACACAGATCTATAATTACAAAGCAGGTCAGACTGGTTTTAATTAAGGGAGAGTTGATGTTCCCAGCTCATGTAATCCGTGTCTGATTAAGTTGTACGTGAGGGATAGTGAGGGAGTAAGATCCTCACTTGTTATTCGCGCTCAAATTTCTTGTCCTTTTACAAGCCATGACCCTGGAGCAAACGCAGTGGGAGCTTATTAAATGTTTTAAAGCTCCCCGCCTGGCTTCAGACCCACACCAACAGACTCTCCCCAAACAGACTCTCTAAGGGTTTTGTACACATCTTTCAGTCTGCTTAAGCTGAGCTAAGGTCCAGTTAACCTCTGTGAAGCAGTGTTTGCTTTGCTCTTAATGGCAAGGTAACATTTCTGCCACTCTGACTACAAGGGCAAACCGGGTCTGAAGCTGTATAAGTGAATCTTATCCTCACTCTGAGGGTAAGCTCAGACTTTTTCTATCATATGCACGGAAGGTGTACAGCTACCCAGCAGGCACGCAACGTCATAAGACGTCGATATTTGGTTCAATTTTGCTGCGATGTCAATGCAAATTCAACGCCTAATGTCAATGTTAAAAATGATGTCCAATACCTACGTCCAGCTGATGCTGATTTTCGTTGTTTTAGGTTGTGTCAAGTACTGACGTCAACCTGATTTTCATTTTGTACCAAATGCAACATCTGTCCGACGTCATGTCAAACATCGATCCGACGTTACACAGACGTCCGGTGCCTGGTGGGTAAAGTCTCTAGATCACAGCTACTAACTTTGGAAAGCTCAGGGCCCTTCAGCCTAAGGGTCATGCATACATTTATAGTAACTTTTAATTTAAATGCATGGGTAACTATGTGTGATATGCAAAATGACCCAAATCCTGGGATTAGTCATTTTATATCACAGTAAAGAGAAAAATTTTTTATGATTCAACACAATTCAAAAGTTCAGATCTGTAGTTAGTAAATATATAATTCATTCATATTCATAATAATTAACATTATGATGATGATGATAATAATAATTATACCAAAAACAATAATATTAATTAAAGGATTCATTTTTACCAAGTATGGCCACACTGGATAGCCATGATGCTTATTTATTATCAGATTTATTGTCATCACACATAAAACGGTAGTTTATGAATCTCCGTATAATAATAATCGAGGCCTGATATCACTTCCCTTGATGTTGAGCGAGTCTTGATCTTTGCTTTGCCTTTTGTGTGATTGTTTTGACAAGGCGGCCAAACAAAATCAATAAGGCACATGAGTAAGTGGAGGTGGTGAAGAGTGGAAGTGGAGTGGTCATGCTGTGGAAACAGATCAAGTATCAACTGCACATCACCATCTGCCCCTCTGCATCTCCAGACATTTGAAAACCCAAAGAAATGCTGCTGGGGATTTTTTTTTCTTCTGCCTGCTGCTATCTGATAATACAAGGCCTGTTTCAGCTCCTCCTCCTCCCGCTGTGCTGCCTACAACTTAGTACACTTTCAGAATGTTTTTCCTTGTCCATTATTTATCCTAGCCCTGATATCGCCTGAGTTTTGCTTCAGATCTTCTTTTTTGCCTTTATCCTACAAAACTAAAACGTCACTCTGCTGCTTTCTTTCTTCGCTTCAGAGGACTCCAAATATTTAGGGTTCAAAACTCCAACTATGTCATCTATATATATATATATATATATATATATATATATATATATACATTCTGTAAAAAAAAATTCTAAACAATACTTTATTGTATATACTGAATTACTAACCAATTTAAACTACACTAAAAATATACTTTTTTATTGAAAAACTATATTAAAAATACTCAAAATGTTCATCTGATTTGCAATCAAACCTCAAACTTGTATATTTGCAATATAAGTATACACTATATCAAGTCAGACTCTTTTTATTAGAAATCTTGCTTATTATAACTGCAAGAAAATAATTGTACCGCTTCTTCTGATGAAAACAATGTTTAAAGAGCAGCATTCCTGTGACACATCCGTCTTTGTAGCATTATAAAATGCAGTCATTTTGGTCAATTCATTGCAGAATAATAATAGAAAAACAAACATTAAACGTTAAAATATACTGTGGTTCAAGACCCACCAGTGCAAATCTTGGCGCACGGAGACAACACGCTTTCCTTAAGAGACACCTCCAGGAAATTTGGGTTACCCAAACATAAGTGCGTTAGAGTGGAATGTGTCAGAGCACAAGCTCTCCCGGTCACTTAGTCTTTATAAAAGAATATCTTATGCAAGACTAATTATACTCATGGAGAAGCCTTGTCCTGCACTGCTCTTCACAGTCAGTAAAGTTGCTGTTGTTTGTTTAGAGTGCACTTGTGCATGAGATGATGTTGATTGTCATAGTCATTACCCCTAGGTTACAGAGACCTTATGTGAACTAGGGTGTCACCAGAATGCCATTCTATGCTTTTTGGAAGAAGAGGAGGTGAAGTTGGATTTGCCTCTGATTAAGCACAACACAGTCGCTTTGAGATGGTCTTCAGGGCATAGAAGACTTTGTATATGCCAACATTAATTATTACAGTTTCCATGTCAGTCATTTTCACCACCACCTTTTGATCGTGGCTTTCAAGACAAAGTGTTACAGAATTTCAGAATGAAAGTGGCATGACGTGGAATGCAGTCCTGTAGGATAATATTAATAAATACTTTTAAGAGGACTTATTATGAAAATAATTAAAAGGCTAGCTCAGATTGTTAAATAAAGTAATTATTTTCTATCGAGGGTCAAAAAAGCTCTCGGGTTTCAAAATCAAAAATGTTTTAATGTGTTCCAAGGATGAACGAAGGTCTTATGGGTTTGGAAGGACTTGAGGGTCAGGTATTAATGACAGAAGTTTCATTTATTTTTAAGCGAGTGAATCATCCCTTTGTCTGATCTTAATGTAATGTTTTGAACCGTTGATTGAATGTGAATTGAGGTTAAATGAAGAGCAAAATAGCTTTACATTTACATGAAATGCAATGTTGGATTTGATACAACTTGATAGGAAGTAATTAATGAGAGAATTTGAACTTTCTGCTGTGAATTATGCCTTTTATGAATTTAATGTAATGTTTCATTGAATATAATTCATTAAATTGATTCAATAAATAAAAAAAACATTACAGTATAAAAAAAAAAACATTTAGTACGTTTAAAATATAAGTACTTTTTAAATTCAGTTAAATTCATAATCCAGTACTTTATATGTGTTTTAGTATGTTAGTCAAGACATGCATGTGTACTTTACCTTGAAGGGCAACAAAAAAAGAATACTAAGGCAATGCTTAAAAATGTACTTTAAAGTGAAAGTTTGAATTATTACAAAGTGCACAAAATAGCAGATGTTAAGAAAACTAATTAAATAATTTGCAAGTGCATTTTTTTTTCAAAATGCGCTTTCAAGATTTTAATGAAGTGTACATTAAATTAAGTGCACTTCTGTTTTAAAGAGTATGTTCTCTGTGTTTCTGAAATCCACATTATAATAATCTAGAGGGTTAAAGCTGTCTAATGGTTTTTTATTTGGTCAGAGGAACTCATTAAAAGGATCTGAAGGTAATATAAAGATTTTTAATTTTTTTTTTGCACTCAAAAGTAAAGACAACCTCAACAGAACACGAAGAGGGTTGCTTATAACACATCCACCTCTTTAGAGTTTGGAGCTGATAAACAAGCTGTTGTCAGTAAACGTGGATAACAGAGCATTATAAACAAGCCAAAGCATGCTTTACGTAAACCTAGTAGTCTGGCAAAAGATAATTCGGGCCGTGGAGCAATGCCACGTTTGTTCAGCCAATGACAATCCAGTGTGATTGCATCACCAGCATAGTTCAATATGTAATTAATCCCGGGCTATATATTACCTCACCGGAATGGGAGACTCATGTACTGTGTGAGGACAAACAACATAAAAACGACCTCCTCCAAACATGGTAGTAGAAGGTAAAACAAAAGAAAACACATTCAAGGCAATGTTTACAGAAATGTGTGCGGATGGGATAAACAGTATCCTGGCAGTAGATTACAGTGGCATTTCCACGGCTAGAACTCAGTCTGCACCCGTTCCCTCCATTTCTGCCCGCGAACACTTTTCCATTTACAAGAAAAACATGGTCCGTATTTGTGTATATGTCGGTGGTAGCAAGTCCAAGAGTTCATGTGCTGCACTGTATGTATGTGGGTTGTGTATTGTATTAAAGAGGCACAGAATGCGTGAGTATAAACACTGTATATTATGACCAGGAGAAGTTAACTGGATTAATGTATCCTCATTATTAAGTAAAGACAGATTCTTGGCTGTTTTTTCTCCGTTCATTTGGGTTTATTTTACATGTCACTTGCCAAGAACCAACGAGCTAATTCATCAATGCCGTTGATGGCGTACATACGTAACCTCGTTATGAGAAGTATGCGAACTCTACTGAATTAAGCAAAGCCGGGATGTATGTCTCACAGGAAATACCAAGCGATATTAATCACAACAAAACCTTAAATATTTACACGCTGTCATTTTAAAGATGTATTGTTGCATGTAGCTTTCCACACACACTATAATCGCATTTACAGTCCTGTTCCATGTATACATACTTCATGTACTTACTACATAGCAGTTGCAATAACCAAGTAATAACTAGGTACTAACACATGGAGTTGTCTTACTTCTAGCTTCAGTACTTTCTTGAGTAAGTATATAGTAATATATGTATTGTGGGGTAAGTACATGTATTGCCAAAATAATGCGAACTCCATATTAATGCTACATTATTGATAGTTCAGCAGAGTAAATGTAGACATTTATGAGTAAGTAACCTCCTGTATGATATTTAGTGGCACTGTGTAACTTTGACACCTGTTTTTAAGATAAAATATAATTAAATAAAACTTGTATACATAGCATACTTAAATGAAAAAAGTGGTAAGTGCAGCCTTTGCTCACAGACATTGGCTCATTTATAACAAAAATTTAATTAGGCTCCATCAGTGATACTTTTGGCTTTTGAATAATTGAATTCCCATTAGTGCTCTTCAGCCTTATAATCATGCTAAAAACTTCCCTCGTGGTACACCATTAAATGAAAAGAAGAAAGGCAGTAAAATGCTGTATTTAAAAGTTTTTAAATGCACAAAACTATTATGGTTAGTTTCCACTTTTGTAAAATCATAAAGAGTTTTATTATTCATTATTCAGAGCATTTATCTAGGTTTTATTGAACTACAGTAATATAAAAAAATATATTTCTGTCACAATCAATCTATTTATCTATTTATCTTATCTATCTATCTATCTATCTATCTATCTATCTATCTATCTATCTGTCTGTCTGTCTGTCTGTCTGTCTATCTATTTATCTATCTATCTATCTATCTATCTATCTATCTATCTATCTATCTATCTATACAAAAGGCTTGTGATTCTTTAAAGCTCATAAACCGAAGGAAAGAGGCAATAAACTTTAGAGT